>NW_024387272.1:0-19780 GCF_900408965.1 Simochromis diagramma | reverse complement strand
GAGTGTTGGAAGATCCAAACAATCCCTGTCAGTGATGGAGAAGCTTGATGAAAAGATTTGGTAAAAAGTTCACCAACAGAAGGAAATGAAGTTTCAAACTTTCCTTAGGAGGAGCCCGCACAGCCTGCTATAAGAATGGAAGTGTGGCGATGTGGATGCTTGCAGCGACTGCTGTAGTGAGGCCACCTTGCTACCATGAAACACATCAGAGTCAAATTGTTATTTTAGTCAAGTGTTGTTTATTATCGTAGTGTTTTATCTGGGACGGTTTGCAGACATCTCAGAGAGAGGAGACACCAGCATCTGAACAGAGACTCAAAACCAGCAACCTGCAGCTCCGCGAGCTTGGGCGCTGCTCCAGGTTTTCTCCGTTCACAGCATGTTGCCAGGGAAGGAAAGGAAGGAAAGGGAGGAAGAAAAAGGGGAAGGGGAGGGAGGAGAAAAAGAGGAAGAAAGGGAAGAAGAAAGAAAAGAGGGGGAAAGGGGGGGGGGGCAGGGTGGGGAAGGGGTGTGGAGAGAAAAACAGGGCCCAAGGTAGGGGGTTGCTGGAGGCTCAAGCCGGCAATAGTTCCCCCCGCCCCCCCGTTTGTTGTAAAAAAAGCCCCCCCCAAGCGCCGGCGGTGGGGGTGGGCCAGCTAGATAGAGAAACACCAGTGATTTGCCTGCGCCACCCACACAGCAGCGCAGAATATGCGCTGAGCCTAGCACCCAATACTGGACATGTTTTCTTTATTAAACAATGAACCAACCCAAAAAGTAAACCTGTTTATTGCTAGCAACGGGAGCAGCATTTGGAGATGCAGCACCTGACATTCCTGACCATTGTGGGCGGAGCAGGCATGAAATGGATGTTCAGTAGAACTGTGCAACACAAGCATTAGTTACAGCAGGTTTCATTGTATCCAGACACAGCTAGAGACACATCTACAGCAGCATCTCTGTGCAGGACAAACGACAGCTGACGAAGAAACATCGAAAACTTCACTTCACTCCTCTACAAAACGTTGGCTCCTTTGTTTAAAAGGCCAAAATGAATCAAGGGAGATGATAGAAGAGGATCGGCGAGTGCTTCACCTCACAATACAGTACAGCTGATTAATTTTAAATTTCAAATGATACAGGCTGAAAATGTCAAATTAAAAGAAGAGGCAGAAAAATCAAGAGGAGAAGCTAAAAATTCAAAGTTTGAAACTGAAGTAGTATTGCAGGAATTACTGCACGTGGGTCTCAAACTTAAAGGAGAGAAGATGAGAAAACAACAGGCAGAAAACGAGAATGAAAACATGAAGAAAGAACTGTTGGAAGCTCAAAAAGCATTGGAGGAAGAGAAAAGCACAGCACAAGAAGCCAAAAATAAATATCAAACTGCAAAGAAGGAGGCAGGAAATGTGATGCAGGAATTACAGGAGGTGCAGGAAGCTTTTGAAGAGGAAAAAAGGAAAATGCAGTTGGAAACACAAGAAGCTGCAAATGTAATGGCTGAAGCTGAAACACTAAGGAAGGAATTACTGCATGTGAAGCAACAACTTGAAGAGGAGAAAAAATGTAAAGACGAGGCAGAAAATGAGATTGAAAATATGAAGAAAGAATTGTTGGAAGCTCAAAAAGTGTTGGAGGAAGAGAAAATTAAAATACAGGAAGCAAAGAAAGAAATGGAAGATACAAAGAGTTACACTCAAAACATGAAGAAGGAACTGATGAAAGTGCAAGAGGAACTTGCAGAAGAGAAAATTGAGGTGAAGGTATTCAAGAAAGAAATGAGCGGCTCTGCGGTGACCAAGAAAGACTGCAAAGACGCACTTAAAGAAATACGAAAGCACAAAAAGGAAGCTAAAGAGCTCTTCAAACAGAAAGTGAAACTGGCCAAACAGCAGCTGAAAGAAACATTTAAAGATGCCGAGGAGCAGCTCAACAAAACCTTAAAAGAGCTGAAGGCAAAAGAAAAGAAAGCCGAGGACAGGAGGGGATTCTGGAGCAGACTGCTGAGAAAGAACTGACCCAGCAGCATCAAGTTTGAGGACATCAATAGTTTCTTCCCCCTCTCTCCATCTTTCTTTCACCCCATCCTTCTTCTTGGGACGTTTGTTTGTTTTTAAAAACTCTAATTTAAATACATGTACTGAAATACACAAATAAAATTGCCATAACTTGACCTCATGTTGCCTGCTTCTTTTCTTGTGTGTCTGTGGATGTAAAACAGTAACACACTTTCTGCTCTGTGTCTTTAACTGTAAATAAATGCAATATGTTTTCATTTTAAAATGCAGTGCAAAAAACTTCTGCTCTAAATCTTTTTTTTAGCAAAAAGCTTTTTTTTGCCTGTTGTGGAAGTTTTCCATTTAAATAAAGCCTGCAGACGAGCGGTGAGCGGTAGCTAACATTCTTTAATCAAACACACAAAGAACAGACAAGCAAGCTTGATGAAGTCCCTGCATGACCGCGGGACAGACGGTCAGCAGAGTCTCCCTGAGCCTAGCATGGCTCTCAGTTAATACATGACAAAAGAAATCTGCCACCACAATTGTTAATGTTTACCTAACTGGGCTAAGACAAGTAAGACAATGACAAATAATTGCCATCACTGATCCCTTTATCTGTTTGCTTTAAACACAATGAATTCCTTTTACTGAATAGACATGTATATGAGATTCCTTTTGTCAGGTAATCATATCTTTGTTGTAGATGACTCAGTCTGCATTGTTTTAATTAAACAGAAAATTTCAAAGAAAAAACTACTAGCAACAGCCAGTAGTGCCCCTCAGCCTCCCAGCAGATGTACCTATGTAATGAATTTCTATATCCTATGTCGCCATGTTCTCAAGTTATCAATTTACAAGATTTTCATAAAAATTTGACCTCAAGGTCAAGGTTACTGATTTTAAACCAATTATAGATACACCTGTCACTCAGAAAAATAAAGGTGCCAACTGGAACCAAAAGTTGTTCTTTAGACTGATGCCATAGAAGAACCTTTTTTGGTGCCACAAAGAACCTTTCAAACAATGGTTCTTTGAAGAACCATTTCTTTCAGTGGTTCATTGAAGAACCTTTAAAGGTGCCCCAAAGAACCATCAAGAAATGGTTCTTTGGGGCACCTTTAATGGTTTTTCAAAGAACCTTTTTAAAAATGGTTCTTTAAAGAACCATTTTTAAAAAGCTCCTTCAAAAGGTTCTTTAAAAGAACCATTTTAAAGAACCTTTTTTGAGTGGTTCTTTAAAAAACCATTTTAAATCTTTCAAAATAAAATGCATCATAAATTGAATTTGAGTAGGGTAAAAATAAATACGAGCACAGCAAAGACATATTAATGGTTTATTGTCATTTTGTAGTTACCAAAAGACAAAAAGGCATTTTAACCCTCAGCACAACATCACTACTAATACATGTCACATATTAGTGTTTTAAACAGTAATAATTAAATATATTTGCTATACTATAAATAAATATATATAAATACTATAGCTACAGATAACACAACAATACATGTATTGTTTAATTAATAAAACATCAGAAAGTGATAAAACACATTAGAAATAGCAATAGCTTCATAACAGACCAATAAATCAACACATTTTCATCAGCAGATGTTTGCATGTTCAGTAAAAATATTTCAACAACAAGTTTATGATTAAAATGATCAATGAACTTTAGCATTACGCTATGTAATGTACGTTTCATGTTGTACTCATGGTCCTTTGTTAGTCCAGTTTAGGATAATGTCTCTGACGTATGTTTCATATCAAATACAGGGAGTGCAGAATTATTAGGCAAATGAGTATTTTGTCCACATCATCCTCTTCATGCATGTTGTCTTACTCCAAGCTGTATAGGCTCGAAAGCCTACTACCAATTAAGCATATTAGGTGATGTGCAACTCTGTAATGAGAAGGGGTGTGGTCTAATGACATCAACACCCTATATCAGGTGTGCATAATTATTAGGCAACGTCCTTTCCTTTGGCAAAATGGGTCAAAAGAAGGACTTGACAGGCTCAGAAAAGTCAAAAATAGTGAGATATCTTGCAGAGGGATGCAGCAGTCTCAAAATTGCAAAGCTTCTGAAGCGTGATCATCGAACAATCAAGCGTTTCATTCAAAATAGTCAACAGGGTCGCAAGAAGCGTGTGGAAAAACCAAGGCGCCAAATAACTGCCCATGAACTGAGAAAAGTCAAGCGTGCAGCTGCCAAGATGCCACTTGCCACCAGTTTGGCCATATTTCAGAGCTGCAACATCACTGGAGTGCCCAAAAGCACAAGGTGTGCAATACTCAGAGACATGGCCAAGGTAAGAAAGGCTGAAAGACGACCACCACTGAACAAGACACACAAGCTGAAACGTCAAGACTGGGCCAAGAATATCTCAAGACTGGTTTTTCTAAGGTTTTATGGACTGATGAAATGAGAGTGAGTCTTGATGGGCCAGATGGATGGGCCCGTGGCTGGATTGGTAAAGGGCAGAGAGCTCCAGTCCGACTCAGACGCCAGCAAGGTGGAGGTGGAGTACTGGTTTGGGCTGGTATCATCAAAGATGAGCTTGTGGGGCCTTTTCGGGTTGAGGATGGAGTCAAGCTCAACTCCCAGTCCTACTGCCAGTTTCTGGAAGACACCTTCTTCAAGCAGTGGTACAGGAAGAAGTCTGCATCCTTCAAGAAAAACATGATTTTCATGCAGGACAATGCTCCATCACACGCGTCCAAGTACTCCACAGCGTGGCTGGCAAGAAAGGGTATAAAAGAAGAAAAACTAATGACATGGCCACCTTGTTCACCTGATCTGGACCCCATTGAGAACCTGTGGTCCATCATCAAATGTGAGATTTACAAGGAGGGAAAACAGTACACCTCTCTGAACAGTGTCTGGGAGGCTGTGGTTGCTGCTGCACGCAATGTTGATGGTGAACAGATCAAAACACTGACAGAATCCATGGATGGCAGGCTTTTGAGTGTCCTTGCAAAGAAAGGTGGCTATATTGGTCGCTGATTTGTTGTTGTTTTGTTTTTGAATGTCAGAAATGTATATTTGTGAATGTGGAGATGTTATATTGGTTTCGCTGGTAAAAATAAATAATTGAAATGGGTATATATTTGTTTTTTGTTAAGCTGCCTAATAATTATGCACAGTAATAGTCACCTGCACACACAGATATCCCCCTAAAATAGCTAAAACTAAAAACAAACTAAAAACTACTTCCAAAAACATTCAGCTTTGATATTAATGAGTTTTTTGGGTTCATTGAGAACATGGTTGTTGTTCAATAATAAAATTATTCCTCAAAAATACAACTTGCCTAATAATTCTGCACTCCCTGTATATGTCATATCAAAACAAGCCCACACCTGCAGTTGTTTCAGTTTTTCACTGGTGTTTCCTGTCAGCTGGTCAACCTCACATCCATATCAGCCAACCAAATGACAAGTTCCTCCCTTTGTGCTTCAAATCCCTCCCACTCTGAGACAAGGAGCTGAAAGAGACAGAGAAAAGAGTCAATTATAAAGAAGAGAAAAGTGAAACCCTCCTCAGAAGGCCTGACTCGCATACCTGCAGTTGACCTGTGATGGACTCCAGTTTGGCGTTCACGTCATCCCTCGCCGATGCCAGCAGCCGAGTCTGCAGGGTGCCCTGGAAGAGCTGAGTTAATGTTCGACTCCTCCTGGTCAGGCTCTCCAGCTGGATGAGCCGAGGTCTCCCCTCTCGCCGCTGCCTCTGAACACAAAGAAACTAAATCTCCACCACCCTAAAAAATGAGTCTCACTTTGCTCATATAATGCCAGGAGTGTCTCCATATTCCACAAAAGTCTATGCAAACATGTAACAGTATCCCATATTCATAGAAATATTATTGATATTATAACAAAGCTGTCACCAACACAATTGTCCCAAGTGCTTTTTTTAAACAGGATTTTCAACCAGAGGATTTCCCTATAGCTTAATTTTTTAAATATTTTGTACACAATAACAGAATAATTTCAGAAAAACTCAAAATGACTGGTGTCAATATTATTTGCCCCACAAAAAAGGTCGAATATAAAACAATATTGCAAATATTGCACAGTTGAAAAAAAAAGCACTACAGCTCAGTTGTTCCCGCCCTCCTTTGTCCTCCTGTCTCCCCTCCCTCTCCCCTCCAACGAGGAGTTTGATGGCGTGTGAGACAAAGGAGTTTTTAAGCCTGTTGGTTCTTGTCTTTAGGAGAAGCAACCTGTCGCTGAACAGGCTCCTCTGATTATTTACCACCGTGTGCAGAGGATACCCAGCATTGTCCATAACGTCCAGCAGTTTCTTTAATGTCCTTTTCTCTGCCACTGTCACCAAAGTGTCCAGCTTCATGCCGACCACAGAGCCAGCCTTCCTGATTCGGTTTTCCAGCCTGGATGAGTCCTTTGCTGTGCTGCTCCTGAGGAAGTACAGTCTGCTTTGGCCTTTTTTATACAGGTGCTGCATGTTGCATGACCAAACAGACAGAGACAGTGGGATTACACAGGACAAAGCTGAAGACAACTGACTGCAATGGACTGCTGCAAGGGGAAGGAGGGGGAGGAGACATGGAAGAACGAATCTATGGATCCATGTCTGTCTGATGGAACAAATTACATACTCAGACTACAGAAACAAGTCTTTGAGAAATGGTGGGGACCCATGTTACCTTTCCTATTACAATGAAGAACACCACCTAATTTTGTGACCTCTCTCTCTCTCTACACACACACACGTGTGTGCTGGACATTCATGGCTGCTTTGTGTAGTTACAGTTGAATAGAGGACGTGTAGGATGTATCACTGCTGATTCAAAACAACATGTAAGAGTTTGTTGAATGTTCTTTGTCTGTGTCGCTGTATATAAGATGTAAGGGCGGTGGCCACAATTCAGAGATGGTCCTGGTGTTTCACTGGGATGCTCTCTCCACATTGCAATGTGTTTATTAAACCCACTTCAAATCAAGCTCACTGGGTGTGTTGCAGGTTATTGTTAAAATTTCCTCAACAATTTGGAGTTGTCAGGCAGGATTCCTCCGGTGAGTTTTACTGAATCACCGGGTATGCGGTGACTGGCCATCCTGAGGTAAAATTGCCTCAGTCCCACTGTTCCTTTGTTTTCAAAAAGGGGGGATGGTGCGGTGTGCTTCAGCAACTCACACATGCAGGAATTTTTAAAAGAACCAAGAGAGGCACTGCAAAGGATCTGCATCAGTGAGCTGTTTTGATTTGGGAGGATTTTATACGGGTGTAATTCATGGTTTGTATCACTGCAGCAATGTTCCCTCTAATTTTTCACGTGTCCGAGCGAACACACAAACTCCCTGAGCGATCCCTTGGACCACTGTGAGCGACATCAGACGTGTGCACTGTGGTCACGCCGGCATCGAATCCATCCAAGTTTCATGGTTTATTAAAATAATCAAATTACAGCGTTTACATTTATGTTAGACTACTTTTAATTAACTGCTTCAGCCCATTTATAATGAAAATGTAAAAGAAATCTTGTTCATGACCTGTGTAGTATGTTAACACTATTGGAAGTAAAAATAACTTGAACTCCAATTTCGAAAACACAACTTTCTTTTTTTTTTTTATAAAGCTCTGACTTGTATTATGAGTCTGTGGTCTGGGAGAGAGTCCTGTAACTCTCTGTCTCCAAAATACAGTATATAATGACCAAAGCTGGGCAATCAATCAATCAATCAATCAATCTTTATTTATAAAGCACTTTTCATACAAAAAAAGTAGCACAAAGTGCTTTACATGGTTAAAAGCAGCCCACCCCACCCTCCAGCTCACCCCCCACAGTCTCATTAACATAAACGGTCATGAATACGCACATCCCCCCCCCCCTCCCACACACACGCACATTTAAAGAGTAAAATTGGGCTGGGTACGCATGAGCCAAGTGAGGAAACACTATCACAGGGAGCCGTCTGCACCGGGAGCCTCCAGGCTGGGCACACAGCAGGAGGGAGGCAAAGAAGCCCCCCAGCCAGGCTGAGAGGACCCCCAGAGCCCCAGCAGCCACGGTCGATCACAGCCCCGGTGCAGAGAGCCCCCTCCGAGGAAACACTGGAGATGTGACACAATAGGATATATACAGGGTAAAAAGATAAAGTAAATAAGAACGGGATACAACATAAATAGAAATATAAATAGGGTAAGAATATAAAAAATGAGTAAGAATAAAATCAATAAATATTAGGTAAAACCTAAATTAATAAATAGAATAACAGGATAGAATAAATAAGCATAAACTAAATAAACGTTAGGTGAAAGCTAAATTAAAAAGGTGGTCTTGAGCCTGTTCTTACAAACATGTACGTTCTCTGCGGCCCTGAGCGCCTCCGGCAGGCTGTTCCACAGACGAGGACCATACCACTGAAAAGCTGCCTCTCCGTGAGTATGACAATTCAGAGACAGAATTGTTAAGGTATTAATTTTAATTTCAATTCAGGTTTGATTTTTTTTGTGTGCAACGCAGATTTTCTGTGCAAAGAGACCACGCCAGCAGTGCACAATTGCCCACGCAAGCAGCTTAGAGGGAACATTGCCCATCTGATCTTAATGACCTTGTAGTACCATATCACCCTATTAGAGCACTTTGCTCTCGCTCTGCAGGCCTACTTGTTGTTCCTAGAGTATTTAAAAGTAGAATGGGAGGGAGAGCCTTCAGTTTTCAGGCCCCTCTTCTGTGGAACCAGCTTCCAGTTTGGATTCAGGAGACAGACACTATCTCTACTTTCAAGATTAGGCTTCAAACTTTCCTTTTTGCTAAAGCATATAGTTAGGGCTGGACCAGGTGACCCTGAATCCTCCCTTAGTTATGCTGCAATAGACATAGGCTGCCGGGGGATTCCCATGATGCATTGAGTTTTTCCTTTCCAGTCACCTTTCTCACTCACTATGTATTAATAGACCTCTCTGCATTGAATCATATCTGTTATTAACCTCTGTCTCTCTTCCACAGCATGTCTTTTATCCTGTCTTCCTTCTCTCACCCCAACCGGTCGCAGCAGATGGCCCCGCCCCTCCCTGAGCCTGGTTCTGCCGGAGGTTTCTTCCTGTTAAAAGGGAGTTTTTCCTTCCCACTGTTGCCAAAGTGCTTGCTCATAGGGGGTCATATGATTGTTGTTTTTTTTCTCTGTATCTACTGTACAATATGAAGCGCCTTGAGGCGACTTTTGTTGCGATTTGGTGCTATATAAATAAAATTGAATTGAATCCTTTAAGTATCTGGGAGTTCATCTGGATCACAAGTTGGAGTGGTCTGCCAACATGGACGCTGCCTACAAAAAGGGTCTGATCCAGCTTTACTTTCTACGAAGGCTCAGATGGTAAATGGTAAATGGACTGGTTCTTATATAGCGCTTTTCTACTCTCATTGAGCACTCAAAGCACTTTATACAAGTTGTGCATTCACCCAATCATACCCATTCACACAAGCACTTTATCTAAGGTTTTTAGTGCTTCTATCTAACATTCACTCGCATTCACACTCCGATGGATGCATCAGAGGGCAACATGGGGTAAGTATCTTGCCCAAGGACATTTGGCATGTAGACTGGAGGAGCCTGGGATGAAACCACTAACCTTCCGGTGAGTAGGTGACCCGCTCTACAACCTGAGCTGAAGCCACCCCCAGGGAGGTCCTTCAACATAGGCAGCAGCTGCTCTATATGTTTTATCAGTCTGTTGTTGGCATGAAGCTCTCCACCCTGGAGGAGGTGATCTGTGACACACTGCTGTCAATCATGGACAATGACTCTCACCCCTCCATGATACACTGGACAATCTGCACAGCAGTTTCAGCAACAGGTTCCTTCAACCCTGCTGTCTGAGGGAACGTTACAGGAGATCGTTCCTTCTGCTGCCTTCAGACTCTTCAATTCATCCACTTGGGTCAGATCCACACATGTGGAACAGAAATAATCACACCACAGTGCAGCCTGTCACTTTGTACACCACAATATATTTGCACACATATTTATCCTTTTATACTGGTATGCATATTTATGCCTATATTTCTGTATTTCTCTATTTATCTGAATATTTATCCATCATAACTCTGTTTCTACACTCACTTTATATGAGTGCTTGTTGTTTCTTGTATATTTGCTGCTATGACAACTCAGTTTCCCTCCTGGATTAATAAAGTTTTCTGATTCTGAAATACAGTGAGCCATTATATTTGTAGTTTCTAACTAACAATATAAAGGCTCAGCAACCGATAGAGCCACAGCACGTCCCACTGGCAGCTGAAGGAACTTTTAAACAAAGGACTTTGTAATTTAAGCTTTATTTATACAGGTCGGCTCATTGAGACTCAATGTCTCATTTACAAGAGAGACCTGTTCCAGACAAACATATTAAAATTACAACAATAAAAGAAAAGTTTGTGTAATGTACTCAGTCATATTAAAAACGAGAACAAGTTCCCAGAGATGGTTTCACAAAAACATGTGTACGTCTTTTGAAGTCTGCAAGTGAAATCAACTGAGAGCCTTAAATCCTTCGGTTATGTTTTCCATGAAGACGGAGCAGAAAAGGAGAACGCCTTCTTCCCAAGCTCTGCATGAACTGATGGAACAGTGGATGTAATGATGTCCTGAGACTGCAGGCTGTGACTAAACTGTTTGCCTAACATGTACTCTGATAAATAGGAGGCAGTAACCCAGAAACAGATTTATAGATAAAATGATACTAATGGACCATCCTGTGTAAGACCAATGAGGACCAGTTAACCAGAGAACACAGAGTACAGTGGTGTGTTAAAGGTTTACAGACAGTTATAAATCTTAATGCCCCATTATGGACAAAATCCAACAGATGAAGAGAGCGAGCAGAGTCATTCATATAAATCATGTCACTGTAATCCAGGGCAGGTAAAAAAAAGGTGGCAGCAACAAGCTTTTTCCTGTGAAACATGATCTGTTCCTGGAAGAGAAGCCCAACTTCAGCCTCAGTGTCTTTATTAGATGTTCAATGTGTGGCTTATAGGAACGACTGTCATCAATCACAATACCGAGGTATGTGTACGAGGCCACAGTTTCAATAGAAATACTTTGAGCAGATACAGGAGAAGGAAATAAAGCCGGACCCTCTTTCTGTTTGAGAACAACATGACTTTGTTTTTTTCTACATTTAAAGCCAGTCTGAGCCAGCTGAGACTGAATACTATCAACAGCTGCTGTAATGGTTTGAAAACTATGTTGATGGTATAAAATGAACAGATGCATCTAGATTTTGTGCCACACCGTTGACATAAGTAGCCCAGGACAGAACCATGTGCACTCGTTTAGTGACATTTAAAAAGCTGGAAGAGAGACCATTGAGCTGAACGCACTGCTGATGTCCAAAAGAACATTAGAGAAGCAGCCAGCTGCTCGGTCTGAAAGGCCTATTTCCAGTAATCTATGACATAAAATGCTGTGGTCAGCAGCTCAGCTCATAAACCAAGGGACTGGGAGCAGCTGCTACTGAGTGTTGCTGGAGTTCCTGTGCTGTTAGATCCTCATCCTCTCCACGCAGCTTGGAAGTAGGTGAAGTTGTGCCAGAAGACTTTTTGTTGTGGTCAACAGTGTCAAAGGCTTTTGATAGATCAATAAAAAGAGCTGCACAGTAGTTCTTTGCATCCAGCGCTTCATAGACGTCTTTGAGAACTTTTATCGAAGCAGTTAGTCTTAGCAGTCTGTCAGAGGACTAACACAGAGACAGACATCAGAGTAACAAATCTATTTAAAATTAATGTAAGTTTGCTGCAGCTGTATGTATGAACATGTGTTTCTGTGCTCACAGTCCACCTCTCAGGAACCTGCAGTTCACTTTTAGTCAACTTTAAACAGACCTCACAACAGGCTGATGTGGCTGGATCAGTAGTCTGATTTAAGTACGATACCTTTGGCCAGGGATTAATCTGGTGCATCGCTTCACTGCAGTCTTACGTATTTTCCCCACACCTGAATAAAAAATACTGATATATACAAATAACAGCTTCAGCTGATGCAGCCTGACTCAATCCTAGATGTTCAGCACACAGAGACACAGAGGTGCCGTTTAAAGTTTAGTGTTAACCTGAGTCACTGATCATTTGCAGTATTACAGAGTCTGGCAGTCTTTGCATGATGTCCACGTCACTGTAAGTTTCTAGCTGACTCTCAGGTGTGACAGGTGTGCCAGCAGGAAAGAGTAATAATAACCTGCATCCTGAGGTTTGTCATGCAGGATTAAAGGAGCCAGGCTTTGTTCACACAGCTGGGATTGTATTTTACACTGACCCTGGGTCAGTATAAGTATCATACAGTTTAAACGAAGCACTGAAACTTGCACATATTTATTACAGATGCACTGAAGCTAATCGAGATATTTGCTGTCAGTCTGTGGCTGCGATTAAACACTTTACTGGAAACTTTATTAACTAGTAACTTCATCAGTCATGACAGAAGCTAATATTTCTGTGCTAACATCGTTTAAACAGTAACAGCTTTCCTCCAATATAAGCTAACGTTTACACCGTAACTTTAAGCTAGCACCATAAAGACGGTAAAACACGTAATAATATCTACAAATGCATCTTAAAGCTGTTATATTAGCACTCGGTGTATTACTAACATAACCACATTAACATTACTGACACTCGCTGACTTTTAATAGTCATTCTATAAATGCTGTCCGTTTAAACGGTCTTACCTGTACACACTGCATATCCACCGGATTCCAGCCAGAGTGGATTCTGGAGTCTTCCCACGCTCCTGTTAGTGATCCTCCATCTGGATGGATGAGAACAACCTTCTGAACAATCTAGCAGGAGATGGCCCAAATCTATGGGACTGATTTGTGCTAATAACGCCCATTGTATGGACTGATAACAGCCGAAGCGGGTGAATAAAGTCACCCAGTAGCTAGCTGTGCCATTACCCAGCATACACCACTCCCTCCATAAATGCAATAAACGATACAAAAGCATCGTTCTACCTGTTTTTCAGGTAGTTGTTTACATTATATAATTTATTGTGTTCAGCAGGGGCGGAGCGTGGGGGTGGCTTACTGGGCTTAAGCCCGGGTTGTTTTGTCAGAAGCCCGGGGTATTTTGGAGTGTAATTTTTTCATAGTTAGATGCCTGGTTGACAACTGTATAAAACAAAAAGTACACACAATATTCGAAGCACATAGTGCACACTGTGGGAATTTAGGACTGTGCGTGAATCCCCCCCTGATATTGGTATGATCCGAGCTCAGGCACTAAGCGACTGAGCGAGAGGGCGGGGCAGCTGCTGCCTGTGAGTGCGCTGTTGGAGAAACGGAGCCAGCCATACTGAGGAGAGCTTAAGTTTGACCAGGTACCAAAGCAAATCATTCGTACCGTACAAATAATGTAAATATGACGGTGCATCACGAAAGATTGATATCAAACTGATCACTTGACCAATATTACCTTACTTGCTCTTCAAGTGAATCAACAAATGGCGAAATGAAAAGCCGAACAAATGCTATTTTTTTAGAGAGTCTTAGCTTACGTGTGTTTATTTCATATTTTCAGTTCTTACCCTCCCCGACTAAATCGGTTTCAGTTATGTACTGAAATATAAGAATGGACATTAGAGGGTTCTTTCAAAGAAAAAACTCAGGTAAATGTTATTTTATATATTATGCTTTGTATGTTGTTCAGTATATTTCTATACAAAACAAGAGGGATTTCAGTACACAGCAGGATATTCACATTTGTAACCAGATATTTACACTTTAGGGAGAAAACATAAAACATTTTTACTGTACAACATCAATTTAGAGTAAACTTTTGTTTTAGATAAATATTGAAACATCTTTTGAATTAGTTAAATGTCAGAATAAAGAGAGACAGAGCTTCTATTTTTTATCACTTTCATCAAATTTAGGAGTACATGTACACTAAGTTTATTGTTAATTAATAAGAAACTCCAGACGATTCCATTCTGAGCTGAAGAAGCTTCTGATAGGTTAGTAGAGCCCATGTGAGTAAACTGGTAGCACAGCTGTGGATGCATATAAGGCAAAACACAGAGCCTGTTTCTTTGACATGGGAAAATCAAGAGATGTCAACCAAAACACCAGAAAAAGAACTGTGGAGCTCCATAAGTGTGGCTCAGTTTGAATACAATTTGGTGCCATTTGCAATTAAGAAATACAAATAGTTTCTCTCTTTACTCTTAAAGTTAACAAATATGTTTTTTATATTTATCAATCAAAAAAAATAAATAAACATTTAGTCTGATTTGATGTTACAATTTAAAAAGTGTTTGTGTTTTGATCTGAAGAGTGTGTAAATATCTGTATATTTGATGATTGTCAGCACAAAGAGGGAGAGAGAGGAGCAGAGAGGGAGATGGAGAATGAGGACAGAACAGAGGGTCTGGTTGAATTGGGGTTTAGTCCTCGTGTCTTGATACAGCCCTGACTTTGTTCTGCCTTGCTGCTTAATTAAAAAACTAGTTTAAGGTGTCCTGCACATGTGATATATATTTTTACCTATATGTAGTCATTCTTTTTTGAACAAAACTCAAAACAGAGCCTATTAATCTGTCAGTCATTTCTACCCCCCCCCCCAAAAAAAAACCCCCCCCAAAAAATCCCACATGCATACTACCCTTTAGGGCTAAACCCCAGGTGTTTCAAATGTCTGGCCCCGCCTATGGTGTTCAGTATACGTCACTACAATGTGATTTCGGAAATATATAAATATACGGACAACAGGCTCTTCCGCGGCAATCTCTTGTCGTCAATAAGCAACGTTAAGGGAGCTCTATAGTATTCAATGAGAGGACCCTGCACGTCAATTCTCGACGCGAGGGGGGTACCCTGCGCGTCGATAAGTGAAGCAGAGCGAGCCTGACCATGCATCACACATTTGACGAGTTGGGAGTGAGAACGTGTTGACCATGCCAATCAGATTACTTCTTCCATGTGAGGGTGAAGAGGTGACCCTTCTGGATAAGATGGTGAAGGTTTGCTGCCGTTTTGGTGAACAGTGTGGTAGTAAAACCAGGGGAGAATGAAACTTGCTCCTGTTAAATATTCTTAAGTCTTGTGCTGTATAAATAGCGGTAATTTTTCAAAAGATAAATTGAAGTAATTGATAGTAAATAAAGTCATGTTAGTAGTGGGTGATATCGTGTAAATGCTGTCATGATTTTGTGTAAACATTTTGTCCTTTATAAACTATAAATGACATGGATTCTACATGTAACTGATGTGATGTTCTATAAAGTGGTTTTAATAAAAAAATAAAAAAAGAGGCAAAAATTAGTTTGTTTCTTTATTCAACTTTTGAACAGTGGGACTCAGTCAGTACATATTCAGTAAATGCAAATTATTTACATGGCAGTGCACTTCAGGCATAAATCTAGACATTGTGGGTCATTCCCACAGCCCACAGCTTTACTGTGCTCCAGCAAAGATTCCAATAGCAGTGACAACTCCTCCACAGTAGCAGGTGGGATTTTTCTGTTTTGAGGACGGCTCCTTTTACCTGTCACTACAGATGGTCTGTTTATGTTTTGATTGAGAGCCTTTTTTTGGGCAGCTGAAGAGGAGAAGTCTATCTTATGGCCAACCTCTGGCTGTATCTTGGTCATATTACTCAGCAAAACCCAGTATGCAGGTTCATCTGTAACAGTCCTTGTGCCACAGATCTGCACTGTTGCTTCTACATTAAACAGAAGAGCAGTGACATGGCTGCAGGTCTCCACGACTCCGGCCTTACAGCTGCAGTGGGCGGCTTCAACCTTCCCTGTGATGCTCACAGTGACCCATGGCTGCAATGCTGGTTCATTCAGTCTTTGAGAGTGCAGGACCTGAAACATACAAAGTTAATTTAAAGACAAGGACTCTAATGAGCCAAGGCCGACGTAAATGTGTTTTATCTACTTTATCATAAATGTAACAAAGTGTTTAGAAAGTTAGCACATACATGTCATTTTTCATTTCTTTATGTATCCATCTATAGAACGCTGCATGTTATATTCCAAATCTGCCTGTTCTGTCAGAAACCTGCCTGCAGAAAATGAACCTAAAGTATGTAATGCAAGGATGTCATCACTTTCAAGATGGAGAAAGCATAAAGTTTGACTTTAGGTGACAATTATGGACACGTAATATGATAAGGAGATTCTGCAGGTCATTAATCAATGTATTATAGTAAAAATGTATTTTTTGTGACACAGGACAAACATGGAAGCAAGATATATAATTAGGATTATTTATAATAAATATGAATAAAAAATTGCAATTTCTTTAACCACTGAGAATAACTAAATCCTTCAGGACAATGTCACATCAGTGCACTGAACTCACTATGGCTACGTTCACACTGCAGGTCTTAATGCTCAATTCTGATTTTTTTAATTTAAATCTGATTTTGTGTCTGCTTGTTCACACTACAAATAAAATGTGACAGCAAACGCGCTCCTTTATGGACCCTCAAAGTGGCCCGCATACGCACAAGCAGACGTCACACACAACGCGCTCTGTTTAGATCCAGACCAAACAGTATTGTTTGACTGATGGCCTTTAATATAAAGACTTGTTTCAGACTTTACGTTGTCCAATTTTGCTTTAAGTTATTTTGTTATTTATATATGGCCTAATAATGATCCTTATTGTTGTTTTAGAGAGGAGCGGTGCTTCAAAGGATAGTTGCAGATTTCTGTCAGAATCTGCAGATTATACAGTACAAATAAAATGTTCACGTTGTCTTCCCAACAGTTTCACTAACATCTGCACGGGATGCACACGAAGCGCTCATGTGTTCTCAATGTCTTCTCCAGCGCTGATAATTGGCATATGTTTTGTGTCAGTGAAATAAAAGACGGATTTAAGGTGACATGACCATTCAAACAGCAGTTGCTTTCTAAAACATCAGATATGAATCGGATTAAGTACCACATATGAAAGTGACCCAGATCGGATTTGAAAATATCAGATTTGTGCTGTTTTTACACCGTCATACCATGATTGGATATGGGTCGCATACGGTCAAAAAAGTCGGATTTGATGCGTTTTCGCGTGCAGTGTGAACGTAGCCAGAGCCTCCACATGTTCTCACTCTAATTTGCACCTCATGAAGGAATTTATGATTGCACTAATTTGAATGTTCGGGGGGAAATCAAACGCATTTTACTCACAGTACCCTACAAACGTCACTGCTGTTTAGTTTTCTGTCTTCATTTATGTTGGAAGTGATAGCAGAGCTGTACGTTTGAATTTGTTTCCAAAATCCCTCATTTAGATGGAAGCTAGCGAGCTAACTTCCTGCTAATTTCTAACTCTGTTAAATGTCATATATTCCGTTTCATTTTCATGGATGCCTGGATGATAAACTCAATTGTTACACATGGTAGAGCAGAACGCTGATCATTTTATTACAGATGAAAGACTTTAGACAGTTTTTCAACTCTCAGTGATGCCACAGTGATCCTGTGATTTATGGACGTGCAGCGGAGTTTGAGCCCAGACACGGCTAGTGACATCAGACTTAAAGACCGGATAAAGAGTGATATGAACATATCTATAACTTACGGGAATGAAAATGTCTGGAGCACACCAACAGATACTAACTAGACAATCCTGTATACTCCAACCCAACGCCATATAATACCAATAAATTTAATGTTGGAGGGGTGTACATGATTTTTTTTTTATTTTACTTCATGAGTGGCACTGGCTAATCTCTCTTGAACTTTGACCATACAGTTTTAAAAATGTTCAAATACATAAATAAAGTGAATGCAAAAAGTTGCACAAATCTGGCACTAACTTATCTCACAGTTAGCTGGTACTCTGGCTTTCATACTTAGTGCTCAGCTAAACCTTAAGGGTGTTTTCGCACCTGTCATTTGTTTACTCAGCTCATGGGTTTGTAAGCTTGTAGTGTTTTTCTATGGTTTCATTTGACATAGAAAAAACTCCAAGTGAACTAAAAATGCATGACTACAAACAGCATTAGAACATTTAATGTGCTTATTGATCAGATGTGTCTGTGGCAGCAGTGACATATTAAATACAGGAAGAAGGTTCTTTGTTCTCAAAGTTGCAATTGGATTGCATCACATTCATACTATAAACGCTGGAGTTTGTTTTGAACCGGACAAACATCACCTCCTCCAAAGGGTCTTGGTGCAGTTGTTTTTGTGTGATTACGGCGTTCACACTTACACAAGTTAACTGCTTCAAAGGGGGGAAAAAAATTGAGTTTGTTATCAACGGACTAAACACATCTAAAATTGTGTTAAAATTTCTTCAGGAGAATTTCTAAGGCACTATGGGTTTTGTGGGCAGTTTATTTACGTAACAAAAACAAGTCACATGTTCTCATTGTTCTCAACAGCTATCTGTTGGTATTGGAGCTATGACAGTGCATTAGTCAGCCTGTCAGAGTGCATGAAACATGAGGAAATGATAATAATCTTCTGCCCACACAAAAAATCGGTGTTTTATATTTACAACTCCATAATTAGCATCATCATCACAGATATCACAGATGATACACAGTTGAAGATTTATTGATTGATTGAATCTTGGCATTTTTGTTTGTGAACATTTTTCTCCTGTTTTTTTGGCCAGCCAGGGAGCTTAGGCATTGTATTTTTGGTTTGACCTAGAAGAAACACTTCATTGGCACACTTCCTGTCACTGGAAGTTAAACCATCTTTTAAGGTTAAGAAGTTGAAATGTTTGTTGAAAAGAATCTAAAAAGTTAAAGTGTTCACTGAAAAAAATGTTGCCATAAGCGGGATTTGAACCTAGGTCTCCTGCTCTGAGAACAGCTGCTCATCTCACTGAGCTAAAACACAACTCAGCCTAGAGAGCCAAATCAGGAAAGACACTAGTAATTTGGTCCCAGTCATCAAAAAAAAAACAAAAAAAACAGAAAGGCATAAAAAGCTTACTTTTTCAAAAAGTATAGCAGTTATTAGCACCAAAAGATATAGCACTGAAGGAGCTGAAAATTAGCTGACAAGAGCTGACAAAGTTGAACTTTCTGCAGAAATGAGGTGAATAAACTTAAGTTTGTGCTCGAAACAGGTGAAGAAGCAGAACTTTGTGCTGAAGAGAAGTGAAGACACTTAACCTTCTGGGTCAAATACTCAGAGGTGTGGACTCGAGTCACATGACTTGGACTCGAGTCAGACTCGAGTCATTAATTTTATGACTTTAGACTTGACTTGAAAAAATGTTGTAAGACTTGTGACTTGACTTAGACTTTTACACCAATGACCTGGGACTTGAATTGGACTTGAACCGGTTTACTTGAAAAGACTTGATATTTCACCCCAAATATAAAATTTAACATGCATATAGAGATTGAAAATGTGATGTCATTCAGGGGTAGAACCACAAAGGATTCTGGGAACTCGTGGCAAGAGGTACTAGCGCACGCAGGCTTTTAATTGAAATCAGTCACACAGCGATAAAAAGAAACACAAAAATGTCAATAAGCCGTTGTATTATTAACTGCAATAGCCGGTCGCATGACAGCCACGGGAAGCCGACGGGTAAAGAGATCGGTTGTTATCGGATTACGTCGTTGAAGAGAAATTGTTCGAGCCATGTTTCCGAAGTAACAAAGAGGCGATGGATGGCCTGGATTGCAGCCATTCAAAGATCAAATATAACGTCCCAGAACACTCCAGCTCACAGGTTAGTCTGCTCCAAGCATTTCCACAAAGGCAAGTCTTCTGTTGTAGTTAATGTGTCATTTTTCTTAACATAATTGGTGATATAGATTACAAGCAAGTCTGGCGCTGAACAGAAATTGTCGCTATG
>NW_024387271.1:0-23971 GCF_900408965.1 Simochromis diagramma | reverse complement strand
ACTTGACTCTCTTCTCTCTCCAAGTGGTCACGCCACAGCCCATGTCACTTACCTCAATACCTTAGAGTTACTTACCTCTTCCATTGGCTGCTGATCTCACTCTCTGGAATACTGACCTGTCTGGCATCACGCTCCTCTGGATTTCCACCATCTCATCTGCTTCTTCTCCTGCCCACCAGTTTCTAATACTCCTGGAAAACAGATTAGAAGTTGTTTTCTCCTGGTCACTCACTCCGATTTTCCCTCCAATCATTAACTTTTCTCTCCTCTGTTGCAGTGCCTTTTACCCTGATATCCATTATCACTCACACGGCAGAACCAGAGCTCCTAGACTGATACCACGTAGCCATAATTGTAAATACACAACAAAGTAGTGAAAAGCAATTCTTGCCTCTGCAATGTGTCTTGCATTTGGATCCACGCTCTCTTTCTCATAGGCCACTTGGCCCTAACACTTGAGCTGTCTCATATTGCTAGGCAGCGCTAGGTTGTCTTCTTTGAATGTTGCAGGGATATTAGTAGCCATTGTAATTTCTCTCTCACTCTTCTGGTTCAAATCCTTGGGTTTTCCCCTTTTCTATATCTTTTATCTGGATGTTAAATTTAATTAACTTACAATTTGTTTATGCATTTCCTTTTAGGTTGTTCTCATTTTAGTGTTAGTTTTTTTGTTTTTATTAGTATTATCAATTCTTTGTCTACTTTTTTGAAAATCGTGAATATTAGTTTATTCTTTATCATTGCTCTGATGTTTATTTGAATCAATTGATCCCTTTTTTATTTCTTAATTGTTTATAAATGTATAATTTTTATTTTTATTTTTATTTATTACTTCTAATATAAGTTCCATCTGTTCCGACCAGGGCTGTGGGGTGACCTGCAGTATCAGCCTCCTTCCACCAGATAGAGGCAGATACAATAGCACTTTAGCTCAGTCCTACCACTAGTTGACACTAATTCACTCACATGTTTTCGTAAGTGAATTCAGTAATTCACCTAGCAGCGGCCCCTGTCCGTGAGATCTTAAACACTCACCTCTGGCAGAGCTTCGACAGCATTCAGAGGGAAACTGAGTTTGAATGGACCATCTTCAGGACCTTCATTGCTGAGGCTGCTGCACTGAGCTGTGGACCGTGTCATGGTGGTAAACCCCGAACCAGCTGGTGGACATCAGGCTGAGGAATGATTATGAGATTATGTCATGCTGTCATAAATAGGGATGGGTATCGAAAACCGGTTCTTGTTGAGAACCGATTCCCACTGTTTCAATTCCTTGGCATTGGTTGCCATTTTTGCAAACGATTCCCTTATCGATTCCATCGCCCCGAATGACGTCACCACATTGCGGAGCGTCATTTACCTGGCAGGAAACAGGTGCCTAAGCTCAAACGCTCAAAAGTTTGATTATAGTTTACAAGAACGGATGACAACAGGGCAACTTGCAATACTTGCAAAGTAGATACTTCGTTTAAGGGAGGAAACACTACGAATATGCAAAAGCATTTGCTCACAAAACACACGATGACCTTAAATGAATGTCGTGTTTTTAATTCCGCTCCGGACTCGTGAATCTCAACCCAGCAGCAGCGGTAACGTTTGTACGTCCTCTCCCGTTAATGCGGCAGGTAAATAACCAACTAACAGTGCATATTATGTTACCGCGATCTGCCTTATTACAAAACCATTACTGTGCATTTAGGTGACCATGATGAGAGAGACAGACAGAGTCTGGCTCAGATGCTGGCAGTTCTCGCTGCAGTCTACCGGTAGCGTCTCCTTTCAGGCCGGGATAGACGAATGTCACCGAGCAGAGACTCAGTTTGTGGTAAAAGGCTTGAACCCATTTGGCACAGCAGATGCCCCGATTTTCTGTAAGTGAATGTGTTTAATTGTAGGCAAGGACATTACTGGATATTCTTGTGTAATTGCTACAGAATAATTGATGTTATACTTTGTTATGCTACAGAATATTTATTTTATTATTTTACATTTACATTTTTTTTTCCTGGGGACCCTGTGACACCCCATTGAAGAGCCGTAGGCTGGATCTCTTAAGATCTCACTGTTGGGTTTGTAAGGCCATGTTACTCCTAAATTTCTATCTTGTTCAAAGAGAAGATATAAAACAAAGTTCTAAGCTAATCGATCTCAGTGTTCTCCTTTTTTAAAAAGAATCGATAAAGAATTGAATCGTTAAACAGAATCGAAAATGGAATCGGAATCATGAAAATCTTATCAATACCCATCCCTAGTCATAAAATAGATGTTATCTGATATACTGAGACATTTGGAGTGGGTGTAGTAGACACTTAAACAAACTTCTCGTAATTTCCGTCCCAACTACAGCTGGACTGCATGCCATCGGGCATACCGGACATTTGCTTGGTGTGAGCCAATGGTGATTTTTTGTTTTCATGGGCTGATATTTGGAGTTTTGTTTGTTTTTTTCAAATAATAACCGGTTATAACAATTAAAGGTGGTGGACTGGGCCCAAGGGTCATGATCGACTCTGGGCTGGACCAATTTACAGCCGAGGAGCTCCTCCTTGCTTGGTGAATAAGGCCCTGAAGCAATGTTATCACAGAACAAACAGAAGAAAATTGTATTGAAGGGAAACGGAAACACGATTTTTTCCCGTACTTCAGCTGAAAAAGACACAAAGCTGGAGTTATTCTGTCTTCTTTACCATGCGCAGCTGCCTCTTCTTCTCTTTCTCCCCCCCCCCCCCCTCCTGTTGCTACTTCAATCCTGAAAATGATCAATGATCAGATGATCGGCTTTTCTGTCGCAAGTCCCATCCTCTCTTGTTTGTTTATGTCCACTTTGCGCCAGAAAGAGGAAACCAGCGGATAAACAGCAGCACGTTTAAGCTTGATAAGCTGTTGTTAGAATGTGTTTAATAGTGATGGTGAGATGAAGCCTCGTGATGAACTGAAGCTTTCATCCAACTGGTCGACTCATGGTTCGAAGCATTGTGATGATTCATTTGCTCTACTGCGCCATCAAGTGGACGATTCAAGTGAAACAGGCTCTGTGGTTATAATGATGTGACGTGTAAACCTCTAAACTGAATAAATAAATTGTTTTCATGATTATTTATCCCGACTATTGTCTCAGTATGTCTGATACAAAAGAGAAAAGGAAACTATCAGGACAGAGTTTTGGTATGATTGTGTAACTGTTAGAGCTGGGTATCGTCACTGATTTCTAGAATCGATTCGATGGCGATTCACAAGGTCCCGAATCGATTCGATCCATGATTTGATTCGATCCGATCCGGGGAAATTTTGCCTCAGACAGTCAGAAATGTTATAATTCAGATCACGGATCAGTACATTTCCATATTTTTATATCTATAAAAAGAAAGATGACATTTGCGAGACTTTATTCACAGGTGTAAGCATCACAGCAGATGCCTTTGTATCAAAGTAGCTGAGGCTAAAACAGAAAAACGATTTTATAAAAATATTCTGCAGTAGATCAAAAATGAAAGAAAAACCATTAATCAACATATGAACATTACCTGATGCTGCTGAAGTGAAGCAGAGAAAAGTTACAGAGGTTTAGAGACACAGCTGAGCGTTTTTACAATTTTGCATAATTTTTAAAAAGTTTAAATTTGTTCAGTAGCCTACTTACGGAGCCCCGCAGGGGACCTGGGAGAAAAAAAATTAAGACTGACTTTTGCGAGATCTCGCAATACTTTTGCGAGATCTCGCAAAACAAACTCGGGATCTCGCAAAACTTTTGCGAGATCTCGCAAAAGTTTTAGCCGCATTCTTCAGACGCCGGCTCGAAGCCAACTGGGAGGTCGAGGCACGATGTGCCGCGAAAGCGGTGTTCCACCCAGCTGTAGTGGGTCTCGACCTCTAGAAGAATGCGGCTGAAACTTTTGCGAGATCTCGCAAAAGTTTTGCGGAGATCTCCCGAGTTTGTTTTGCGAGATCTCGCAAAAGTCCGTCTTAATTTTTTTTTCTCCCATGTCCCCTGCGGGGCTCCGTACCTACTGAACAGCAGAGAATTAGGTTTTCTTTTCGGAATTAAGTAAAAGGAAAAAAACAGCGACCGACAGCGCTGTAAACAACGGTAGACTTGTGCGTAACAAGCAAACAAATAATGCAGAAACAGATTTTTAGACGGGAAACTGTTCTTGAAGTACAGAGAGAGAGAGAGAGCTGTGCATGAAAGTGTGATTTTTATCGTGGTGGAAGCAAAACAGCAAAGGTCAGAGGGAATTCATGGCTATGTTTATGTGAAGCGTAGTTTGGATCTTCTTTTGCTGCTGGTTCAGTCAATATTGTTTGGAGAGGTAAAACCTACAGCTTTAGAATCAGCGCAAAAGGGCGTAAACACAAAGCCCGCCGACGGATCAGAATCAGCGAGCTGTTGGCTTTCGGCCCTGACCGTGTCCGTGCCGTCGGGTGAGAAAGGCGACATCGCAGTGATTCTGATCCGTCGGCGGGTCCGCGCTTTGTGTTTACGTCTTTGTGCATAATAGCCTACGTGCATCTGCTGTCATTTACTGTTTTAGCTGTTTGGTGGTTGTTGGAATTTAGTGAGGTTTAACCTGAGATTCTGGCATTTGGGGCAAAATAAATTTATATTAAAAATCGATTCGGGATTTAATGAATCAATATCCCGTTATTCCAAGCTAGAATCGATTTTAATCGATAATCAAAAACCCGCCCCTAGTAACTGTTGTAATCATGCTTATGTACATCTGGATAAGGACACAAACTGTGTGGTGCTTCACTTTTTAATAAATTTAAAGACATAAGTCAGGCTATAGGATCTGTAGTGTTGTTTATTTATATTATGGTACTTATAATTTTGTGATATTTATTACTGTGTGCATAATTTATAGAAGAGAAAAAAAATCTCTTCCTTGCTGGTTCCATCGAAGAAAAAATGCTCAAGTAACTATGTAGCACGTACGTAATCCAATTCCACAACACAGTGCGATGAGGGAATCAGCTGTGTTTTGCTGCCCATTTTATTTTGAATCTGGCGCGAACCGGCGAGCCAATTCCTGAATCAGTCACGTGGTACTGACTGCCCACGAGGCCTCGAACGTCATCAAAGCAAGCCTCTATACGTGCTTCACAAAAACTCCCCCGAGATTACTCGACGCACGCTTCGAAGCTTCGACACACAGGACACATCACTAGTGTTAATATTACTTTCTAGTGTCAGCAGATGTTTGCTGGAGCCATGGTCGATATCCTTTTGCTGCAGACTCTACACTCTGCCTATGGTCAATAAAATTGAAATGGTTACAGATTTTGCTTCTTTTCTTGGTGTCATTCATTTTCATTTACTATACTTTTCTAATGTGATGATGTTGTCTCTTGTTGTTGTCCCTTGCTCTCTTTCTCTCCATCTCCCCCCTGCTCTGTTCCTGTGCTACTGCGAGTGTACCGCTCCTCCCCCTGCTCCGCAAACATAAGGCAGTGTTTGCGTTCCTTCCCCCTCAACTCAGTGCAAACACAAGGCTCACATGCAGCGTGAAGCGAGAAAGGTGAGAGAGAGAGGGTGAGAGAAAGAAAAAAAGAAACAAGGCTCCCAATCAAGGGCGTAGATTTGGTTTTGGCATTGGTGGGGATCGATGATTCAACCACCAAACCCTGCCCTGTTTCTTTTTTTTTCCTTTTTGTCTTTGCTTCTTGATAATAAAAAAAAAGAAAGAGAGAAATATACTTGCCTACATATGCTATTCTACATGCTTTTTAAACCATTTAAATTACAATTCATTAGTTTTATATGTGAATTGTATAATGTTAATTACTATTAAACAAATGTATTTTAGACTTTAGATTACCTCAGCCATATTCCATATAAATCGGGTATCATACAAAAGAAAAAGCTTCAAATACAGTCATGACAATAAAAGAATATGACTTTAAGGACTTAACAACATTACTTCAGTTATATTACACCAACATCTCTTATATACATTAGCATTAAGGGAACACTGAATGACCTGGTGGGTTTTGTCCATAAAACTACTCATCTAAGATTACCACAAAGTAAAAGATCTCTCAGCAAAATTATGCAACATTTAAGCACAAAAATTACTAATGAGGCACTCATATGGATATTGGTGGGGACATGTCCCTTGCGTCCATGCGAAATCTACGCCCTTGCTCCCGATTGTTCTAGGAATCCATCCTACCCGTTGTTTTTGCCCATGCGCACAACACGAAATTAAGTGGCGAACCGTCCTACTAGAAAAATACTCTGATGGGTAAAATTAAGTGCCAAACCATGCTACCTTTGTGAATGTGACCTACAAACATACTTTAATGTGTAAAATGAAGTGGCAAACCGTCCTGGCTTTACAAATATGAGCTACAAGCATATTGTCATACCTACTTGAATTTGTGGTGGAATTACTCTGACAGCAGAAATGTGTATAAACTACTTAAGGTAATTAATTAATTAATTTATTTATTTTTAATTTTTTGAGCGTCGTTCCAGACCATACTCCATACCAGTTGGTGGCGGTAATGCACCTTTCAATTGTTTGCCAACCGCCAATACAACTGTAAGAAAGAAAGAAAGAAAGAAGTTTCAAGACTTTAGTTGGATGGTATCGGTTGTTGTAGCAATGTCTACAGTTCAGCATCTGAGAGAGGTTATCCAGGAGAGATTAACTACTGCTGCAGAAGAAATCTTCTCAGAGTTTGCAAAAAACGATCGTCCGGTATGAGGAAGAGATCAGTCAGCTAAGACTGCTGAATATCAGACCCGGGATAAAGTCACACAATACAGGTATGTAAACTTGTTGCGGTTGCGGGATCATTGTGTGATTCACGTGGGCATCAGCACCAACTTAGCGACTTTGTCGCTATATTTGGCGAGTTTTCAGACCCCTTTAGCTAGTGATGGGCAGATGAAGCTTCATGAAGCACTGAAGCTTTTCATCCAATTGATTCACCCCAGCGCTAAGCTTCTTGAAACTTCATTTGCTCTAGTAGGACATATACTGGATGTAAAAATATGAGTTGGCATGAATTTGAAGAGTGTGGCCTTAAATGTCAACAACAAAAGGAGTGTGTAAAACATGTATATTGTAGTGATGGCAGTATACTGTGTATATTTATACTGGCAGTATGGAAATGATCATTTGGAAATGCTTAAAATGGAAATGATCATTTACTGTGAGGTGAGGTGTGGTTGAGGTGTTTTTGTAACAGTGGTTGTGCTTTTGTAACGTTGAGGTATGGACAGCAGTCTTGCCTGTTCACATTTTATTCTGTAAAAACTAAATTTTCACTGCTTTTATGGCCTTTTTAGTGGGGAGAACATAGCTAGGATTTAATGATTTAACAAATCTTTTAAATCCTTTGTCCTCCACAATGCTAAATGGCTCAATCACCATGCTAACCAGGTCTTCATCTATTTGAGATTGTTCTCCTGAGGAAAGACAACAAAAACAAAGCACAAATATAAATATCACACACGTAACTTATTACAGTTGTATAATATTGTTATATCATTTAGTAACATTACTGCATGCTATATTATCATGGCGTTTGATGGCTCACCTGGTCTTGCTCCAGAATCGGTGTTCCCCCTATTCACATGCAAAGCTCTGTAGTGCCAAAGCATGGATGAGGTGTTGTTGTTATATCCCAGCTCCCTGGCACATAGCAAACACTTCACCTTGTACAAAAGTAAAGCCGCTTAACATAAATTGTATTGCACCATCAGTATTATGAAAATACATCTTCTGTAGAAATTTACATAGCTTGTTGGGAGGAATAAAACCACAATGTTCCCACACAGGGGAGGACATCCTCCTCTTCTTAGCTGGCTCCATTCTCTCCTGACTTTCTCTCCTCACTCTCATAAACCTCCAAACTGTCTCCAAACTCTCACTAACCGCAACTCTCCATCAAACACCTACATTTTGAATGAAGTCTGAGGGGTTTATATCGCTGTCATATCTCGTGGCAAAGTTCGAACCGCTTCATGAACCAGTCACGTGGTACAGCAGGGCAGCGAGGCTTCGGACGTCATCATTTTCAGCTCCTCCCATAAATGAAGCAAGCCTCGATACGCGCATCGCGGAAACGCCCCCTCCATTACTCGACACAGGCTTTGAAGCCTCGATACGCGCATCGCGGAAACGCCCCCTCCATTACTCGACACAGGCTTTGAAGCCTCGATACAGAACGTCACATCACTACCTTTAGCGACTCTGTTTTTCTAAAAAGCGACTAGCGACAAATCTGGCGACTTTTTCTTATTTATGACGATTTTTGACATGAAAGCGCGTATCGCTCTTCGCAACAAGCAGCGGGTGCTTTCTTTCTTTCTTTGTTATGGGAAGAAATACTGAAATCATCATGATTGAGTAGTGATTTATGTAACTTTGTGTATATAATTTGGCATTTCCTACTGATGTAGGCCAAAAATAAATACATGATACCATTTCATGTATTTTAAAGGTTTATTTGCAAGACACAACAATAGACAAAACAGAAAGTTCCAAATGTATTGTGCACGAAACAAATTCAAACGTGGCGATGGAGCCAGGTGCAGATGTCTGTCACAAGTTAATCTGGCTGTAGGCTATGGCACTTAGCCACAGGTGGAGCTAGTTGACTCGACTCCATTTGAGTGCACACAAAGTAAACTGCACGCTTTAGTTGTGATTCTGAAATCGGAGTAATAGAACGTACGAGGGGAGCGATAACAACTACAGGATTCTCCCGATCGTTTACTCTTGCTGTCCCGTGAGCAGCATCGGCGTGGTGTTAATTGTTTGCTGTTTTCCGCGATCGCCTCCTGCATGAGAATATCCAGGTAAACTCGCGACATTTTTAAACATTTTTGTTGTTAAAGAGCAACAAGGCTGACACAGTGTGTTTGAGGTAACCTCACAAATATCACAGATTAAATATTTGCTGTTTATTTGCTGTTTTGTCGGTAGCGGCTCCTGAAAGGCAAGTCTACCACACATCTGTTCGACCAAAGCCAGTTGATCTGCGACGCCAGTTAATCTGGAAAACTGGAAGCAGGATTTATCACGTCATCACTTAAAGACCTGATAGCGATTTTCCTTACTGAGGAGTTGGCCACATGGTGGGCATGTGGACAATTCCTGCCAATGCTTTTGGAAGCATTTGGAATGTGTGGATAAATGCATTGATCTACAATAGTAATACACCACAGTAAAACTGTATGAAGCTTCATCTGTGTAAATAGACTTACCGGCAACTTTCTTTGGTAGACGTGTTCAAATACTCTAGCGTTTCGGCTCGTGTTGGCGATCAATACTGGTGATCACTTTGATCATGGTGTGCGTGATTGTGCTGCACTGGCTGATCTGACTATTTTAGAGACTGCTTATCTGTTAGCATTTTCCAGCACAAACATCGGTATAATTTACAGAGAGTGGTACCTGCCTTCATTAAACACTTTAATCTTTCATTATCATATTGGGATCATGCTGCTGTTCATTTGTTTGCTTTTGTTTTTTTCACATTGTGTAATAATCACTGGCAGCCACATCTAAAAAATAGATCCTAGATGAGTGATTGTTTCTGTGGCAACATTTGCAACAATGCAAGAAACCATAAGCTTGATTCTCAGTTTCCTTTTAATCCTTTTTGATCTTTCTTATCATCACATTCAGTCACTATTTGCTTGTGTCCCTTCGTTGGACACGAAGGTCTGGATGAGCAGCAGGTCTGTGACCAGGAGAGGAGCTCCAGTCTCAACCAGGAGGACCCAGAGCCTCCACAGACTAGAGAGGAACAGGAGGAAATGTGCAGCAGTGAGGAAGGAGAGCAGCTTGAACTGAAGCAGGAGGCTGAAGGCATTAATGTGTGGACTGGTGAAGAGGTGGATTTGTTGTGGAAATCTGGAGTAAAGCTGACCACAGTAGGTATGTAAAACTGTAATATACAGATTGCATATTAAAACGTTGGGTGATGACATGACAAAGACACGTGGCGTGTATTACCCTCTAGCATACTACCTCACTGAAGACATGTTTTCTCTTAGCACTGTAAAATATAAACCGGGTTCAACATCTTCTGTTTGTTTAATAAAAAACAAAAATTTTGAATTATGTTTGTCCAGTGAAGGAAGTCTCAGGCTTAAGCCACAGCCTGGTAATGGCTTTTCTTGCTGCAGTGAGAAGAATCTTAGTTAAATATAATCCTCTCTTTAACCTTATCATCAATATTTCCTAAAAATACTGTAGTACAGTCCTCAGGAACCTTGTAACCTAAAACCTTATCACCCACTGTTTTCGAGAATGAGTGGTTTTTAGAGCAAGACCAGAAGATAAATCTTTGTTTCTTCATCAAATTGAGGTATAATTTAGATTTCTGTTGTTTTTTGCTGGTAGGCGTTGCACATCATTTCAATTAAAAGAGTTAATCATCTCAGCCTCAGCTATCTCTTTATTTTAGTAGTCTCGAAGTTGTAGATATCGAAACAAATCCTGGTTTTTCAATTCAAACATGTCTTTAAGCTCTTGAAAGCTCCTACCTTTGTCCCTTTTGGTAATTAAACAGAAAGCAGTCAGGCCCCTGTTGGTCCACTCTTTGAAAGCCTTGTCATATTGTCCTGGTTTAAAACTATTTTCCAAGCTTATCCATCGCAACTTTTTGTGGCTATTTTCCAGTTTTAAATGTTTAACGATAGAGTACCACATTTGAAGTGAAAACTGGGTTATGGGATTGAGTTTTGACTTAACAATGTCAGTTAAAGTATCTTTTCCTGACACTGTTTGGACATTATAGTCCATGCTATCTTGTGTCTCAATCTGTTTCCACTTTGCAGTGTATGAATTATGACACCATAGGCATAAAGGGCATAATTGTGCTGCCTGAAAATATGATTTAAAATTAGGCAAAGCCATACCCCCTTTGTCCTTTGGAAACTGCAGAGCCTTTTTGTCCCCCCATATGAATCTCGACAACATTTTATCCCAGGCCTCAAATCAACTGAAAAATGTACAGTAGCCTTGGCATTATATTCATTTTTATCACATTTATTCTGCTGCTTAAGTCCAACGGGTGTGTTGACCAGCTCTCCAAGTCTAAGCTAATATCATCTGTGATCGGAAAATAATTTGAAGTGTGCAATGAATCTGGACTTCTTGTTGTGAAGACTCCCAAATATTTGATTTTTTTAAATTTTCCACTTGATATTAAAGCCTTCTTTAATTTCTTTACTCAGTACATATTTGAAGTGAATCATTTGTGGTTTTGCGATATTCAATTTATATCCAGAGCATTTATGAAATTCTGCTATTACTTCCAAAAGCTTAGGAAGGGAGGTGTTCAAGTCCCTCAGATACAATATTACATCGTCCGCAAATAATCCTATATTATGTTCCCTTTTCCTGGAAAGACCCCTTTTATTTCTACCTCTTGTCGTATTCCTTGAGCCAGCGGTTCAATATATAATGCGAATAGTATGGGACTTAGTCCACATCCTGCCTTGTTCCGCATTGCAGGCTGAAGCATGCTGATAGGGATCCGTGTAGTCGGGTGAGAAAGGCGACATCTCACTGAATCTGATCCGTCGGCGGGTCCGTGCTTTGTATTTATGTCTTTGTGCAGAATCTGTGTACCTGCTCTCATTTACTGTTTTAGCTGTTTGGTGGTTGTTGAAATTTTGTGAGGTTTAATCTGAGATTCTGGCATTTCGGGCAAAATAAATTTATATTAAAAAATCGATTCAGGATTTTAATGAATCGATATCACGTTATCCAAGCTAAAATCGATTTTAATCGATAAATCGATAATCAAAACCCACCCCTAGTGCCGTGTCCTCCTGATATTGCCCTGTGTTTGCCTCCCTGGACTGAATCCACATTGGTCGTCCTCAATTAGATCATTAATTAATAGTTCAATTCATTTAGCTATAATTGAAATATACAATTTGCAATCTACATTTAGCATAGATATTGGTCTATAATTTGCAAAGTTATCTCTATCTTTTCCTTCCTTGGGGATCAAAGACACAATAGCACCATTCCATGACGGGGTATCTGGCCATTCTTTATTATCCAATTCAGAGTTCTTAGCAAGAAAGGGTTTAGTTTCTCCCGAAATACCTTATACCATTCTGCGGGGAACCCATCACTGCCTAAGGTTTTGTTGGCTTTCAGTCAGCTGATTGCCTTGTTCAGTTCTTCTGTTGTTATTTCCTTAACAAGTACTTTGTTGTTTTTTCCCCAGTGCTAGGTAGATCTAGTGAGTACAAAAAAATTCTTATTGATTGTACATCTACAGTTCCTTCTTGCAGATAGTTTTTGGTAGTAATTGTTGGAAATCTTTTCTATTTCTTCTGGTTTAGTTTCCAACTCTTGAGTTAAAGGGTTTCTAATTTTGTGTATTGCTGTATCTATCTGCTGTTTTTTGCAATCTGTGAGCTAATCATTTGGCAGATTTAGGGCCCAGTTCATAGTAATATTGTTTTTAAATATCTTGCCTTTCTTTCCACTTCCTGATTCAGTAAATTTTCTACTTCTATTTCAACCTCTAAAATTGTTTCTGTATTATGAGGTCCTTTTGAGTCCTGAAAATTTGTTCCAACTCTTTTAAATTTTTTGTCAACTGTTTATTTTTTATTTATTTATTTTTTATAAATTTTATTTTCAGTCACAGCAGCATGTTAACAACAAAACATTGAACATACAGTAGTTTGCTGTTCAGTATTTACAATACCCCAAAAGATAACAGAAATAGAGAAGGAAAAAACAAACAAACAAACCAAAGAAACTCCTACAAACAACAAAAACAAACAAACAACAACAAACAAATATAAAAATAAAATGTATCAGGGACATTCAGCGTACAGTTAACTATGATAGTGATATAGAGATATGGTATCCGGTCATGATAAGGTGGTCATTTTAAATGTTTCCATGTACATCAGGAATGGCTGCCATGCCTTAAGAAATTTGGTGGTTGAACCTGCCAGTGTATATCTCATCTTTTCTAAATGTAAAAACCTCATGAGCTCCGCAAGCCACTGTTCATGTGTGGGAGGAGCTTCCTGCTTCCATCTTAAAAGTATAAGGCGCCTTGCGATAAGTGAAGCAAAGGCAATAGAATTCGAATAGCATATTGGCAAAGTGATGTCTTGAGGTATCACCCCAAAGATAGCCGTTAGAGCAGAAGGATCATATTTAACGTTATACATCTCTGACAGAGTGTTAAATATAGACACCCAATAGGTATGAAGATTGGGGCATGTCCAAAAGGTATGAAGGAGCGAACCTGTTTCTGCTTTACATCTGTTACACAGAGGGTCAGCTCCTGGATAGAACTTGGCTAACTTTTCCTTGGAGATATGTAATCGGTGTAGGACCTTAAATTGAAGGAGCCCATGCCTGGCACATATCGAAGAAGAGTGTACCCTCTGGAGAAAAGATTGCCAGAGCTCATCTGTTATAGTCATCCCAAGGTCTTTCTCCCACTGTGCTTTAAGGATGAAGAGAGAAGGAGATTGAAGATCTAATAGTATAGCATAGATTTCTTTAATCGCCCCTCTCTTATGAACGTTTATATTAATAATTTTATCCAAAGAAGTTTCCTCAGGTAGTTCCGGAAATGAAGGAAATCGACTCTTTACAAAGTGACGAATTTGTAAATAGCGGAAAAAATGTTGCCGAGGAACATTAAACTGCTTCAGGAGCTGCGTGAATGAGGCAAAAATCCCATCTACAAAAAGGTCTTTGATATTTCTAAGGCCATTACTTTCCCATATTTTAAAGGCAGAGTCCATCATGGAGGGTGGGAACATATGATTTGAGCAGATAGGTGCTTTAATTGACATTAAGTGTAACCCCAACCTTTTCCTACATTGCACCCAGATTCTGAGCGAGTCATACAACAAAGGGTTACGTTTATAGGTGTATAGTTCTAATGGGAGAGCTGAACTCAACAAAGCTGATAGGCAAATTTTGCCACAATTGGATGACTCAATTTGGAGCCAAGCTGGAGTCTCTGTAGTAACATTACACATCCAGTACAACATATTACGAATATTTGCTGCCCAATAATAAGACTGAAAGTTTGGCAAGGCTAATCCACCCATTGGCCTAGTCCTCTGCATGAAATCTTTACGAATTCGTGGACTTTTGCCATTCCAAATAATGCAGAGATATGCTTATTCAGTGTTATAAAATACTTATTGGGTAAGTAGCATGGGATACATTGAAATAAGTAAAGGAACTTGGGTAGTATGTTCATTTGATAGAATTGATGCGGCCAATTAATGACAGTGGTAAATTGTTCCATCTCTGAAGATCTGTCTCAGTATTTTTAAGCAGCGGGACAAAGTTTCTTTCATAAAGATCTTCGTATGAGTGGGTAACCTTAACCCCCAGATAGGTCACATACCCTGATTTAACGTTAAATTGAAAATCTGAAAATGAAATCTTTCTGGCTATAGAGTTGACACAGAGAAGTTCACTTTTATGCAGATTCAACTTGTAACCTGAAATATTACCAAAACATTCAAAAATGGCAAGAGCACAGGGAAGAGAGCATAAAGGCTCTGACATATACAGCAGGCGGTCGTCAGCATATAAGGATATTTGTGCTCCTGGTCACCTCTGAAGATGCCCTTAATGCAACTGTCAGCTCGCAGTTTAATCGCCAGTGGTTCAATTGGTAATGCAAAAAGAAGAGGGGATAAGGGACAACCTTGCCTCGTACCACGGAGAAGTGGGAAATAAGAAGAGAATAACGAATTTGTTCTAACACGTGCCATAGGTGAGGAGTAAAGTAACTGAATCCATGAAATGAAATTAGGGCCAAATCCAAATTTATGCAGAGTATAAAACAGATAATCCCACTCCACCCGGTCAAATGCCTTCTCAGCATCGAGTAATAAGGCAATTTCAGGGGTTGTAGTTGACTTGGTGTGTAATATGTTTAAAAAACCTGCGCAGGTTGAAAAAAACCATGCCTACCCTTCACGAAACCTGTCTGATCTGGAGAAATTAACAATGGTAGATATTGCTCTAGCCTGAGAGCAAGTGTTTTTGACAGTATTTTTAAATCTACATTTAAGAGTGATATAGGACGATATGAGGAACTCTCTAATGGATCCTTATTTGGCTTCAATAGGAGTGAGATGGTCGCTTGTCGAAGCGTTAGGGGAAGACATTTTGAAACCAATGACTCAATGAACATGTCTCGTAATAAAGGTGATAAACTGTCTTTAAAGGTCTTGTAAAATTCAACCGGATACCCATCCGGACCCGGGGATTTTCCATTCTGCATTGAGCTAATCGCCAATTTAATTTCTTCCACCGTAATTTGCTCCTCCAATTGGTCTCTGAATGCCGAGGTTAAAGTCGGAACTGTCATTCCATCAAAAAAAGCCTCAAACAGTCCAGGCGTGTTTAAAGATTCAGAATCATAGAGACTGGAATAGAATATTTTGAAACTCATTTATTTTGTCAACTGTTTATATTTTTTCTTTTTCTTTTTTTCTTTTTTTATAACAAAAGAAGCTTTTGCTTAGAGAGTTCACTTCTCCGGTGTCATTTTCTTAATGAATGTATCTATTTCTGTTTAATCTCATTGTAATGGTTTTCATTATCGAGGAAGCCCTTACACCCTGAAATCTTCTTTGAATGCGTTGAAGTCAGCTTTCATCTCCGTCCGGAGGTCAAAGATTTGTTGGCTGATATTTTTAATGCCCTCTTGCAAAGATGTGAGTTGGCCCCCTCGCCATTTTCTTTATCTGAGTTAGCCATATCCCGAATGCGTGTTCTCTCTCTCTTCTGGAAAATACTGTTCAGTTGGTTCATGTATCTTGTTCTTTTTCTTTGTCTTTGTCCCCACCCCTGCATTGTTTTAAACTACAAGTAGTAAAAAGAACTTGAATTTAAGGGGAAATTGCTCGAACACCGAGGAGCTCAGAAATTACGCAGCCATTTTGCCTTGCTAGCCACCGCACGAGAGATAATATTTAAAAAATTTGTGCACCTTAAACATCGCTCACATATCTGAGAGACATGCTCACAAGTGTAACTTTTTTCATGTTTGTTGTCAATTTGTTCCATCAAGACCTCCACAGCAACATAATTGTAAGGAAAATGAGGATCTAGATGACCCGCAGGTCTGTAGCCAGGAGAGGAACCCCAGTCTCAACCAAGAGACCCGGAACAGGAGGGAAATGTACACCAATCAGGAAGGAGAGCAGCTTGCACGTAACCAGGAAACAAAAGGCATCGTCGTCTGGACTGGGCATGAACTAGGCATCATGTGGAACCCTGAAGTAAAAGTTAAACAGAATAGGTATGCAAAATTGTAGTCAAACTGTCAAATTGTAGGTAGATTTCTTAATACAAAACTGAATAACTCATGTTGAGTCCTAATCTGACCTCAGCGATATGTTATAGAGGTGCCTGAAGAATCGAAGGACCAACTCCAATAAGGAAACTGACGCATGTTTTAAGAGCCAAAATTTCTGGCCTCTCAGCTAAGTCTTGTCCATCAAGGTGGTTCTTCTTTTTTGTGCCATGCATTTATGAAGCGGTTGCTTGGTCTCTCCAATGTCCAAGAAACTCCTATGCGTCCGACAAGTGTGTCCTCCTTTTACCCAGATTTGAAGGATGGGTCGGGTGTATACTTCGTGGCCCAACATATCCTAGAATTCGTAGCGTGGCCCACCCAAATCCAGTTTCCATCAATGGTGGCAGCTACTTAGTTTTAATATTACTCTTTCTGGGTGACAAAATAAACTTTTAAGAGCCTGGCCAGTAGCCATTCAGGCATGAGGGCTTGTTGTTCTTGGTCACAGGGATGATTGTGGATCGTTTGAAGCCACCCATGGCTCCAATACCATCCACATAAGTTTTTGAACACCTGAGAAAATCAGTGTTAATCTTTGGTACAGAAGCCTTTGTTTGCAATTACAGAGGTCAAAGGCTTCCTGTTGTTCTTGACCAGGTTTGTACAGGTCTCCACACAGATCTCCTCTAGATCTGTCAGCTTGTGGGGCTGTCACTGAGCAACACAGTTTCAGCTCCCTCCAAAGGTTCTTCCAGAGGACTTAGGTCAGGAGACTGGCTAGGCCACTCCAGAACCTAATCTTAAGATTAGAGGGTGTCTATATATTATGTGGAGCAGTGCAATACAAACAATTTTTTTTTAAAAAAAACAAGTGATTTCCTTAATTGAATGTGAATTTCAGACCCCTCCATGATTTCTAAGTGGGAGTACTTGCAAAGAAACCTCTGGCAGACTCATGGAGGAGCCACTTGCACAAGCGCAGAGTGTTCAAATACTTATGTTCCTCACTGTATATTGTCTTTATTTTCTCATCGTAGATGATCTGTTTATATTAATTAATGTGCGAGATCTGTAATTCAACGCCAGAGTTTGAAAAGAGTTCAACTGTTTTAGATATTTACTGAGCTGACGCATGCACATTAAAACAAAGACTCAACAGTCACCCTATATCACACAAATTCCAACAGAGTAATATTTATGAGAAGAAGGAAGGAAGAAGACAATTGTTTCAATTTAAAATTTCCGCCCAATCGATTCTCTTTTTGCTTGGGCAGTTTAAAGAATTACATGTTTTCTCTGCAGCATGGAATGGAAAAAATTATTTAAACAGATTTTATATTCTGCTTTCTGGAATATACAATTCCAAACTTAAATTGATCATAAGAGGAGTGTCCTCTGCAAAACAGCTTGTCCCTCCAACATGCCTTTAATTGGTATATCTGTGCAACATGCTTACCATGTGGAGACCTGCTAATGGTTACCTTGTAATTTCTCAAATGTATGTCTTTTTTTTGCTTTTTTTTTTTTTTAATCTGTTGCTTCAGATTTATCACCACATGACTGTAAGGATGAGGGAGGGCTCACAGATCAGCAGGTCTGCAACCGGAAGAACAACTCCACTCTGGACCAGGAGGATCCTTCGCAGATTAAAGGGGAACAGGAGAAACTCAGTACCACTCAAGAGGGAAAACCGCTTGTACAAAAGCAGGAGACCGGAACATTTACTGCCTGTAAAGAAAGTGACCACAGTGAACCAGGACCAAGCAGTGACCAGCTCCTTTCTCACAACTCTACTGACACAGATCAGGACGAAAGAAAGGATGATAATTCACACAGTATAAAGTCAGCGCAAATTGTATCGGGACTGACAGTTCAAAATTCCAAGACAGCACATTTATGTAGCACCTATGGGAAAAAATGTAATTCTAAACCAAACTTGAATCAACATGTACAAATTCACAAAGGTGGGAAACCACATTCTTGCGGCACCTGTAGGAAAAGATTTCGTTTTATGTCCCACGTGAATAGACACATGCAAAGTCACACAGGTGAGAAGCCACATTCTTGTAGTACCTGTGGGAAAAGATTTCATTATAATTCAGACTTGACTAGGCACATCAAAACTCACACAGGTGAGAAACAATATTCTTGTAGCACTTGTGGGAAAAGATTTAATTTAAAATCAAGGTTGAAATCCCACATAACAATTCACACAGGTGAGAAGCCATATACCTGTAGCACATATGGGGAAAGAGTTCGTCTAAACACACAGTTGAAGGGACATATGCAAATTCACACAGGTGAGATGCCATATTCCTGTAGCACTTGTGGGAAAGGATTTCATTTTAAATCAAGGTTGAAATCCCACATAACAATTCACACAGGTGAGAAGCCATATTCCTGTAGCACATGTGGGGAAAGATTTCGTCTAAACCTACAGTTGAAGAGACATGCGACTTCACACAGGTGAGAAGTCTGAGTCACAGAGAGGGCCCAAACTGTCCAAAGTTGTAGAATCCCCTAATTAGTGAAATTTATAGCTTACATTTGTTAGTGCAACTTGTTTTAAAGGCATGAAAATCTGTAGTATTATTAGGGCTGGACATCGTCACTGATTTCTCGAATCGATTCGATCCACGATTTGATTTGAGTCCATTTGAATCTGGGAAATTTTGCCTCAGTTAGAAATATTATTTTCTGATCACGTATCAGTACATATCCATATCTTTATATCTATAAAAAGAAAGCTGACACTTGCGAGACTTTATCAAAGGTGTAAGCGTCACAGCTTTGTGTCAAAGTAATTGAGGATAAAAGACAGAAAAACATGAAGGCAATCAGGGGTGATTTTAGCCCATTTTTGGGGGTGCTTCAGTGTTTCAATATTTATCTTTTATTAGATGTTCGTGTGGTTTGGTTATTTGCCTTTTGGTTGAAAGTACACTGAGAGGACTTTTTGTTAGTGATCTTAATAGTATTTTTTTTCATATGAATGTAATTTTTCATCTAATCGAATAAAATCTATTTGTGTATTGTCAGTCCGAAGAGGGAGAGAGGAAAGAGGAGAATGTGAGGAGAAAGTACAAGGTCAGGAAGAACCAGGTAAGAAAACAGACAGTGAACAGTGACAGGCACAACAGAAACTGTTAAACTGACAAAGAGAAAAAACAAACAAATTTTACTCACACAATCTGGAAGTTGTGTTCTCTCTATATTAAAGCTGCTAAACAGAATCTGCAAAACAAACTGGGTTGAAACATTTTGACCCTCTTTAACAACATTCCAACTTCACGTTATAATTGATTAAGGAGTAAAATTAATTATATATTTTTATGTGGTTCAGCCACAACTCTACTAAAACCTCAGCCAGTAATAGGTAAGCCAACTTTTGGACCGTCCAGTTGTCTGTATGACTGCCGCAGTACGTACGTGAGGAGCTGTAAAGAGAAGCAGATGCTCTGTTTATATTCTAAAAATGTTTTAAGCTTGTTTCAAAGATTCTGTACTGCAGCTTTAAATGTTTTCCAAAAGCACACATACACTTACCTTATCAGTGTTTTTCAAACTTTTACAGTGTGTACCACCTGATTAAAAATGTCAAGCTCTCCTAAGGACCACTATGAAAGCATGAAACTCATAAATCTTATGAATCTAACACAAAATTAGTATTATTAAATTGGTCAAATTCGGAGTGTTTTTTATGCATCTGTATTATATTATACATGCACATTAAAAGTGAATCTCTATCCAAAAAATGCCTCAGTTTACTTTTTACTCACTATGAGCGTCACTCATTATTCTCCCCCAGTAATTAAGGTTAGGATGTGTATTTTTTTTTATTCCAATCCATTCTTCTTTTGCAGCATTTAAATAACCTTTATCTGATTTTATGGTTTTGTTACAGACAAAAGTTATGATGACTGATAACAGAGACGAAGACAATAGACGACGAGGACAGGGAGGATGCAGGGACTGACAGAGACAGGCAAGAAGTCTCATGCTGACGAGTAAAGTGTATCTTGGCTGGCTGGGCAGCTCTCTGGGTGCTCAGCACCCCCAAAGCTCTGATCCTAGAATCGCCCCTGAAGGCAATTTTCCTGGCATGGGATTTTATAGCAGATGACCTTTAAAAATATTCTATGTAGATCAAAAACAAAAGAAAACCATTAATCAACATATGAACATTAGCTGATACTGCTGAAATGAAGCAGAGCAGAGTTACAGAGGTGACCCCAGGTCCCTGTGAGTGTTCAGTGTTTTTCTGCTCCGGCCTGGTCTGTTCAGGTGGAGCCCGGAGTCCACACCTGCCTCGTTCATCTGTTCATCATTGCCGGCAATCATCAGGTGTAATCAGTGTCTCCTCCAGTTCTCTGCCAGTCTGTCAGCTATCCTATGGTTGTCACCAGGCCATGAAGTCTCTGTTGTATGTTTTGATTGAGACTAACTTTGATCTCTTCTCCCTCCAAGCAGTCATGACAGGAGCCCATGTCACACTGAGTTACTCACCTCTTCCACTTGCTGCTGAGCTCACTCTGTGGAATACTCACCTGTCTGGTATCACGCTTGTCTGAATTTCCAGTAGATTACTTCTGAAGCTCTGAGGACTCAAAAATGCAGAAAAAATATAGAAACTAAAAGAACTGAATGTTGACCAATCCATGTGTTCTTCTAGAACAGGGGTCGGTAATCTGCGGCTCCGGATCTGCATAAGGCTCTTCATCCTTATACTGCGGCTCCACGTGGCTTGGGAAAATAGTATTTAACTGAAGTGCATTTTATTTGTGTTAGTTCTTTTTTTAACTTGTGGTTCTAAATTGGAAGATTATTGTGATCTTGAAATTCAAAAGTAAAATTATGTTTTATTATTTCGTTGCTCAAAATATGTGTCACACTGGCAGAAGCCGGTATACCTCCCAAAACGCTGTGCATTTATTAAGACTTTGAACCCCAGTTAGGGCTAGTAAAGAAATGTAAGAAATGTTCACATGAACATGCTTTTCTGCATCTCTTTATTGACCACTTTTCCCACACGTCTGCTGCACACACACAGCCAGCTGTAGCTTTCCAGCTCACAGCCCGACACATACCAACTCAACAGCAGAGAGAGCACAGACTTTAAGCCAGCGAGGAGTGATTGTGGATGCTGCTCAGGCACGTTCGCATCCCCTGCAGAGCATTGCAGACCACGCCCTGTCACACACATTAACCATATAAAATAAACATTTATGCAGATATTTTAATTTGTTTAAAAGAGACTTTCAACTGGGTGTCTTTCTTTTTTGTATATTTTTTTAAGAGTTCAAAATGTGTGTTCATTACATAAATAAAATGTAATTTTCTCTTTAGCACTTCATGGATTTCAAAGCACACACTGTAGTTGTTTATACAAAGCATAAAAGTAAAAAAAAATATATATATACACACAGTGTTATCTTCATTTTAAATGTCAAAAAGTATTTGCGGCTCCCAGTGTTTTCTTTTCCGTGGAAACCAGGTCCAAACGGCTCTTTGGGTATTACAGGTTGCTGACCCCTGCTGTAGAGTGTAGTGGTGTTTTTAATCAAGTCCAGTTTATTATCCATGTATACTTCAAGGTATTTTTAGTCCTCTCCAACCTTTTTTGCGCCACGGACCGGTTTATGCCCGACAATATTTTCACGGACCGGCCTTTAAGGTGTCGCGGATAAATACAACAAAATAAACCAGTACCGGTACACGAAAAAAAGAAGATTCATTAATACACACGTGAAAAGACCCAGGAATACAGAGTTAACGATAAAAACGCTAACAAAATAACGCTGAAAACCGATAAAAACCCTGAAAACCATACATTTCACACCTGAGCCTCAACTCTCGCGGCCCGTACCGGTCTGAGGCCCGGGGGTTGGGGACCGCTGCTCTATAACGTCCACATCGATACCCTGGATTGAAACAGGGGTCACAGGTTTCCTGGTCCTCCTAAAGTCCACAATCAATTTTTGGTCTTCGGTCACTTTGAGCTGCAGATGATTCTGCTTGCACCACTTGATAAAGGAGTCAACTACAGCCCGGTACACCGTCACATCACCCTCACTGAAGCATCCAACCACCGCAGAGTCATCAGAAAACATCTGAACATGGCAGGTCTGTGCAGTGGCTGACGTCTGTGATGGGGAGAGGGCAGTTCCTTGTGGTGCCCCTGTGTTGCTGATCACCTTGTGAGACACATAATGTTGAAGAAGCACATTTTGTGTTAGATACTCAAAAATCCAGGACACAGGAGAGGCATCCACTTGCATCTCAGTCAGCTTATCTCCCAGGACGGTTGGCCTGAGAAGCCGGAGAAGCTTCTTTCCAGGCGATATGGTCTCTCAATCACACCACCACATAGTACTGACCCACACATATGGTTTTTACACACACTGGACATTCTGGACATTTGTTTACATTTGTTTACATTTGCCATCTTGTTATTGATTAATCAAATCACTCTATCACAAGTCGCTTAAATAAATCACTTTTAAGCATATTTGCACTACAGACTGCACTACACTACAGACACTACAGACACTTAAATATGTGGATTGCACAACCCTGGACATTACATTTCTTTCATTACCATTTATTACTCGTACAGCTGCTCTTATTGTTCCATATTTCTTCATATATTCTTATATATTTTCTATATTGTGTATTTTATGTATTGTGTATTTGTACTTGTATTTGTTGTACAGTTATTTTATTTGTAACTTTAATTTTTATATTTTATTCTTTCCTAGTTAAATTTACCCTTCATTTTAATTTTCCTATATTTCCTATCCTATTCATAGTCTTTTATTTTAGGTTGCGAGCAGTTGTCTAAGCATTTCACTGCATATCGTACTGTGTATGACTGTGTACGTGACAAATGAAATTTGAATTTGATGGTAATAAATGCACTGGAAAAGATAAAAATGACCCTCACACTGCTTGCCAGCTGGCCCATATGGGTGTAGACACAACTGAGTAGGTAGATGATGGTGTCCTCAGGTCTGAGGTGGGACTGGTAGGCAAACTGAAGGAGATCCTGATCTGGCCTGACTATATGGTACTGCATAAGACAACTCGTGAAAATAACATGTGTACCAAACTTTTTAACATGAAGTGTCTTCGTAAGAAAAATGAAGAAAAGGCTAGTTTCTTTCAGATTGTATGCTGAATTGAGCAAATATGACTAAAAATTTTAGACATTGTTAAACGTGGGTATCTTTCATTTTTAAGACCTGGGTAAATCTCAAAACATCACATTTTTACTGCTCACCTTCGGTTTGCACTGAGGTGGAGTGGGGGAGTATGTGTAGCAATCACATACAAGAATATTATCTGTCTCAGGTCCTCGTTCCTCCAGAGTAGGAGTGTACCTGGATCACAGAGCAGGTATTTTGTCCTTCTACAGCGTCTCTGAAACCATGACTCTCCTCCACAGAGTCCAGACCACATTCACTCAGCTGCTTTATGCTGGACTTTCTCGTTACAACGCTGGAGACATTGCTGAGTTCATTAAAATGAAATCGACCCTTTTCTGTTTATTAAATGTACTATTGTCTGTGTTTCAAAGAAACAGAAAACACTCTAATTCACGAAGCTTTCATAATGTTTTGAGCTTTGATCTATATTTTAATGTTAAATGATAAATTCTTTATCCAGGTTTCTCCAAAGTACCAGACTT
>NW_024387270.1:0-15474 GCF_900408965.1 Simochromis diagramma | reverse complement strand
CAAATGTCGGGGAAGATGTTGTCTTATGAAGGTTATGGCTTTCTTGTTCTTACTTGGTCAAACGCATCACATTTCCATCCCTACATTTAAAGCTAAATTTTCCAGGGTGACAAAAAAGATCTGCAGCTTGCCAGCCTTTGATGGATTGTTCACAGTCCTGAAAGTAAACAATGTCAACCAGGTTCAAACAAAGGCTAATATTACGTGTTGGTGTTTTGATTAATGGCCAAACAAGTACAAACAGGGGTCTAGCTAGTTGTTCGAAGTCACAGAGGGTCTGATTAATGTGCTTGGTTTGCCGTTTCAACATCAGCCAATTTTGTCTGTCATTTTATTTGTTAGCAGTTCGCGCATTAATTTTTAAGCCTTCTTTCTCCAAAGTTCCCACATTCATTACGAGTTCTTTGGTAACAACCCAACTCCTTTACACAGTCCTTCTCCTCTCACACACCGATCACACGACTGATTGTTCTGCAGCAGCTGTGTTACTGCTAGTATTTTATTAGTGTGTAATCTCTCCATATTGTTCCTGTGGTTTAGTTTGACTTCCTTCTGCAAACTCACGCTGCTCTGTTGCTGATACACGTCTCCATGAATATGATCAGATGCTGCCAACACCATGTGTTCATGTGAGCAGCCTCCGCTGAAACCCTGGGTTGCATATCGAGTTAATAACAAGCTCTACGTGATAGTGAATGCTAAAGTGACTCCAGATAAAGGAAAGAGACCCTGCTATGTTGGACTCACTTCTTAGTGTAATCCCAGGAGGAAGTTCAACATAGCCATTCCTTGTGCTAGCTCGACCAAACCTGAGACCACAGTGCAGGATAATGATCATCTCTTCTCTGTCAAGGACATTAAACTCCACAAATACATAATAATTATTATTTGATCATTAAAATATGTTTTTCACTTAAAAAGCATGAGCACACTGGTGGTTACAGAAACATGAAACTCGTTAACAGTAAAGTTAATTTAGGCGTAAACAAAGTGTCAAACATACTTAAGTAGAAGGACTGATGTTTGTGTTAACCCTCACATGAGCTGTACAACATTATATAGGAGACAAAAACAGAGATTATCGTAGCCATCGCTCTCTCGCATGGACGTGGCAGTCTTGCTGTCTGCTGTGAATAGGGCTGGGTATCGTCACTGATTTCTAGAATCGATTCAATTCCGATTCACAAGGTCCCGAATCAATTTAATTTGATTTGATTCGATTTAAATCTGGGAAATTTTGACAGTCAGAAATATTATAATTCAGATCAGTACATTTACATATTTTTGTATCAATAAAAAGGAAGCTGACACATGGAAGACTTTATCAAAGGTGTAAACGTCACAGCAGATGCCTTTGTGTCAAAGTAGCTGAGGATAAAACACAGAAAAACATGAAGGTGATTTTCCTGGCCTGGGATTTTATACAAATATTCTGCAGTACATCAAAAACGAAAGAAAACCATTATCAACTATGAACATTACCTCTGACGTTACAGCGGTTTTATTAGAGACACATTAAGCATTTTGCATTTTGAATAATTTTAAACGTTTAAATTGTTGTCAGTATTGAACAGCACGAAAGAGGCTTTCAGTTCGGAAGAATGTAAAGGGAAAAAAAACGCGGCCGCCAGCGCTGTAACAACAGTAGACTTGTGCGTAACAAGCAAGCGAATAATGAAGAAAGTGAAAATGTTCTTGAAGTACAGAGAGGGAGAGAGAGGAGAGAGGGGGAGAGAGAGGGAGGGAGAGAAAGGGAGAGAGGGAGGGAGGGGGAGAGAAAGAGAGGGGAGAGAGAGGGAGAGAGAGAGAGCTGTGCATCGCGATGGAAGCAAAACAGTAAAGGTCAGAGTGAATTCATGACGATGTTATGTGAAGCGTTTGGATCTTCTTTGCTGCTGGTTCGGTCAATATTTGTTGGAGAGAGTCAAACTAACAGCTTTTGAATCAGCGCATAAAGGCGTGAACACAAACGCGGACCTGCCACAGTCAGAATCACCAGCTGTCGGCTTCAGCCCCGACCTGAGAAAAGGCGACATCTAACTGATTCTGATCCGCGGGTCACCTGTGTGTTTAAGTCTATGTGCAGAATCCGTGTTCCTGCTCTCATTTACTGTCTTAACTGTTTGGTGGTTCTTGAAATTTTGTGAGATGTCACCAGAGATTCTGGCATTTCGGGCAAAATAAATTTATATAAAAAAATCGATTCAGGATTTTAATGAATCGATTTTACGTTATCCAAGCCAGAATCGATTTTAATCGATGAATCGATTATAAAAACCCACCCCTAGCTGCGAATCCTCCCCATACCTCCGTGACCTCGTCTGGTATCTGCTCCCTCCTCTGTAAGAGACAGTAAAGGAAAACACGTCTCTGCCTAGTCTTGAAAATCTAATCTTTCATCCATTGTTCTTCATGGGCCTCTTCTTCTTGTGGCCTCAGCTAACTGAACTATTTAAATGGTAACATTAACATGTGTGCCAGCCCAGGTTAACATTTTGATGAACTAGATTAATTAACTGATGTTGAAACTGGGGCTTTACTGACCTCTGAAATTCCTCCTAAAGTGTTATTCAGTGTTTGCGTCAGCTGCTTCAGCTTGCTGCTGGGATGGGCTGTGGCAAAGAAGCAGAGAAATCCAAATCAGGTTTTTCTCTGCTATTAAAAGCAAGAAACAACAATATATTCTACATGGTGAAACTGATGGTTATTGGTGTGTTGTCTGTTTTCTGTATTTATTCAGATAAAGTGTAAACTCAGATGAATTATACCATCAAATGTTAAAGGAAAATATCAGGATGAGTGTCTGTGAGCTGAGAAGGACGTGAAGCGAGCAGTTTATCCCAGAGCTGAAGCTGCTCTGTGTGCAGAGATGAGCTCAGATTCCTGCTGTGATTGATCAACAGTCACAGAATGTAGACTTGTAGTTATTACTGCAGTATGGTCACAGCAGCTGATAAACATGTTATTGAGGATGGATGATCAAGTTTCTCACTCTCTCCTTTAAATCTCAGTTTTTTTCTTCTCACAGTTTATCTGTTAATTATTAATGACTAACACTGAAAGGTTTCTGTTATATTTCCCCTTGAACATCAGCTATTAGGGCAGCATTAGGAAATGCCCCCCTCCAAAGAATGAATAATGAATGTGATAATAATAAAATGATTAAAAAGCAGAGCTCAGAGTGGTAGAATGGTCAAAACATGGATCCACGGGTGGTTCAACTGCATTTGGTGACGTGACCAAAGCAATCTTTCAAATAATCCCACCATCAACGGGATGTTGTCTCCTTTACTACGTTACTTTACTTGGTCACCGTGTGAATTCTTTGAATGAACCAAATTCTTTTATTTGTTGGTTGTTCATATTTACCTCTACAGTCAGGAAAGGAGGAGATGAGGCCTCAACAATGTTGGGTTGTAGCTGTGGTTCAGGTTTAGTGAGTGTCCATGGATAAATGTAAGTCAGTGAACTGGAACATGACTGTGTTCAAACTTTGTTTTCCTTTTATAATGAGTCTAATCAAGGTGGACAGAAGTATCTCCACTGTGACTTTTCTGTGTCACCATCAGAGCTTCTGCATACACAGAAAGATCCAGAGAGAGCTGACTCAGACAGCCCGTCAGAGCAGCTGTGTCAAAGTAGACTGAACATCTTCTGCTGCTGGACTCATTTCTGAAAACTGGACTTCTTGTGTTGTTCAGACATTGAAAGGTTTTCTTCTTTCTCTTAGTCTCATTTGTTTCTTTCTTTCAGCAGATGTTGTCTGCAGGAGGTTTAGCTGAACATAGATCAGTCTGAGGAGGAATGTGAACGTGTGACTGAAGGAATGATGAACAGGAAGTAGAACCTCCTCAACAGGATCTACACTGAGCTCTACATCACAGAGGGACAGAGTGAAGAGGTTCATACCCAACATGAGGTGAGGCAGCTGGAGACAGCTTCCAAGATGGACGCCCTCCATGACGCTCCAATCAGGTGCCAGGACATCTTTAAAGCCTTACCTGACCAACAGAGACCCATCAAGGTGGTTCTGACCAACGGCGTGGCGGGTGTTGGAAAAACCTTCTCAGTGCAGAAGTTCATCTGGACTGGGCAGAGGGCTTGGAGAACCAACATGTCAGTGTGTGGTTCTGCTTTCATTCAGGGAGCTGAAACCTGATCAGAGATGAGCAGTACAGTCTTCTGGAGCTGCTCCATGTTTTCCATCCAACATTACAGAAGGTCACAGACGAGGAAGAGCTGCTGAAGTGTCACTGAAGGAAAACTATTTGTCGTCCTCCATCCAGCAACACCTGAAACACCTGAGTGGAAGCTCCTCCCTACACTGTGTTTGAAGCAAAGCACAAAGGAGACACCTGCTGGAGCAGCTGGAGTCCTACAGACACTCAGCCTCTTCACTACACAAACACCTCCTACAACATCCACTCTTTCCACTCTGACTGCTGTGTTTGTGGAAACACTCCAACACACACCGCTTCACATACCAACATAGAAATGTGTGTGAAAAAGAGCTGAGCTGATATTAAACATGAGGATTTATTCAAAAATACAGAGTCAGGAACAACATCTAGACACACATTACCTCTCAGCAGCAGAAGAACGGCCTTTAAAGTTTACAACAATACTCTTCGACACGTTGCTCTTTAAGGAAACACAGCTGGGTTCAGGTCCAGGTTCTGGATTAGTTTCAGGGTTATGTCCAGCTGAGCCTGGTACGCCCCACAGCTCTGGGCTTTAAAACAACACACACAGAGGTATGAGTGTGAATAATGATGGAGCAGTGATGTGAGTGCTGAGCTGTGACATGGAGAAGAGTCATGGACAGTTAGAGATGGTCATCTCACCTCTGAGCTTTGGTCTGGCTCTCATGTTCCCCACACAGAGTGCTTTTAGAGGGAGGGACTCCCTCCTCTCTGTCCTCACACTGATCCATGCTGCTGAAAATGTCCAGATGAACAGAATCAACTCTTTGGGGATTTACTGGATGATTGAGCATCAAGACACTTTTTAATATTTTACTAATTTCTGAAGCTTTTTACCAACTTTGTTCAAATTGGTCTGCTGTCATTTTATTGTTGACAAAAAGAGATTTTGAGTGTTGACGTTTCCATGTGGGACTGTTGCTGCAACACCTGGGCCCTATTTCAGGAAGCCGGTTTAGAAAACTCAGAGTGAAAAACGATACTCAGGGTTGAGTAACCCCGAACTGTCCAACTCGGAATATTCGGTTTCAGAAAGGCTGATAACAAGTAGTTCAGTCAACGTGGAGTTGCTTTAACCCCAAATTAAGCGCGCGCACGAGGATACATAAAGCCCTGATTAGTGGAGCACAGATTAAGCGAGTAACCATGGAGACGGAGGGAAAGAAGGCGCGGTCAATGTATTTCACAGCGCTTGAGGCCGAAATTCTGATGGCAGCATATGCCGATAACATGCAAATTCCGCGGAAAAAAGTAACACAGCCTCAGCTGCAAAAGAAAGGGAGCATGCATGGCAAAACATAGCCGACAGAGTCAATGCGTGAGTGTTAATTTAAACATTGATCTAGGGATTTCCACCCATTTAACACGTTATTTTATTATATTTTATTTTTTATTTTATACATTTTATTTTGTGATGTGATGTGAGCACAAGTGCAACCCAACAGGCCCCAAACGTTCCTGGCAGCAAGTAAAAATGAAATATAAAAATATAGTCCAAACAGGTAAGGTGTAATTGTATTATGAGCCATAGTGCTTGGTCTGTTTGTCCCATGTAAATCAATTGCAGTTAGAGGCTACATTAATTTTCTTTCTGTAAGCACTTATTGAAATTATCTGAGCACATTACAAGTACATATTTGCTTACTCTGTATGCTCAAATGTGACCCGTTATAGCCACTAGAAAAAAAGCGGAGGCCCGAAAAACAGGTGGGGGTCCTCCACCACCACCACTCACAGAGGCTGAGCAGTTGGCTTCCACATTTGTGATAATGTTGGCAGCATCACATATGATCTTCACAGTGCAGAGAACACAAATTAGCATCCATTACTATAATGAAATAATTTGTTAGTTTGAAATGCTACAGGGAACTATGTACCTGCACATTAATGCTGTGGAAAGACTTCCTGTTCACATAGTCTCCTTCATTTACTGAAGGAGACTATGATTGGAATGTGAGTGCCATCTGTACAGCCAATCACGCCTGGGAACCGTGAGAATAAATGTAAAACTTAAGTAGTAGTTCAAGTATCACCACATCATGAATTAAGTTTTGGTCATCCTGATACCTGCAATTTTGTGGCATCCCTCTTTGATAAATCTTGTGGGTCTGTGACCGGGGAACACCACAAACGAGTACAGGAGACGTTTCAGTGCAACTGTACCATTCCTGACTGCCCGACAGACGGTAGCCTTGGAAACGTGCTCAGCGTCACCAATATTATACAGAAAGCTCCCGTTTGCAAAAAACCGAAGTGCAATACAAATAATATGTACAGAACTGAGAGCATGTCCGCGGTGTGTCACATGAGCAATATTAGGCCTGAGGATGTTATTCAAATAAATTATAGATTGTGCTGAAAAACGGTAACGTTCACACAGGAAATCATCAGGAAATGATCAAATGTCCAAACGCGCTCTAATCACTCTCTCCCGGCGGAGAGCTCTGCGGAGAATTTGGGCTTCAACATCTACTGGCTCTTCAAGGAAGGGGCACGCCATGTCTGACACTTCCTACAGTCAGCTTTCTGACAAAGAGGCGGAGAAAGTCAGGGTTAGTTGAAGTAAACCTGCTAGGGGGCAGGTTAGCTTCACGGAGTGTGTCGTCATAGTGACTCACTCAGAATTAATCTAAACTCGCTTTGTGAAACTGAAAACCCAGAGTTTTCGTTAACTCAGGGTATACTTACTCAGAGTTTGCACTAAACCGGCTTCCTGAAATAGGGCCCAGGCAGAGCTCTTTGAGTTTCTCGTGCATGAGGGAGAGAACTGGACAAAACTCATACTGGAGACATACAAACACAGATGTGTTTGTATGTCTCCAGTATGAGTTTTGTGTGGGGGTCAAGATGTGACCCCATAAACAACTTCCCTAAACCTGCAGTCCAGCTATTGTTGGGATTTAAATATATATTCTTAATTCTTATTTTCTCATTATATTGTTTTATTTATTTTAATATGAGAGGCCTTCAGAAACTGAGCTCAGAGGAGACAAGACTAGGTTAAGGCATAAAACAATAAAAGAAGATATGACCTCTCTCATGATCCCAAGTTGTGTGTGCATGCCAGAGCACTCTGGAAGGCACACAGAGTCTTTACAGACTACTAAGGATCAAACCTCTATCATCATGCAATCGATTATAAAACTCTAAGCATATATGAGTAAATATTTCTAAGCATAAATGACAATCAACAATATTAACCTTACAATTGGCATCAGGGATTTACTTTTAGGCAATAGGGCAGTTTTACTTGCTGCTCAGCAAAACCATATTTATGTTACAGTTTTTTCAGCTAAGAACAGCTTAAAGACTCTCAGCTTTTATACTCAAGCCCCTGTAAATAGTTGGACAAAAAAATATTTTTCTCAGAAGTGTTCATGTTCCTTTATTCACAGATTATTTCACAGATAGAGACTGAATAACATTTGTAACCCGGCACTTTGCAAAAACCAATGACTTTAAATAAGTATTGTATTATTTTAAAAGTCGGAATATAGTATAAATACTATGCCTAACCAGAAACTTGTGACTTTTATTTAAAAAATATTTTTAAAAATTGATCGTTTAAATGCATTTATCTTTAAATAGTTTTTGTCATTAACCAAAATGCAGTGAGTTTATTTTCGAAATGTAAAACCTGTCAAACCCGTTTATGGTGTGAACAAAGCGGACATTTTATGACGCAGTATTTTAAAGCAGAGTCAGACATGAGAATCTAGAAACTATCAACTACATGTAGGTAAAAGACTAACTTGAGACTTTTTTTTAGCTTGTGCTGTTTCCATGAATACAAAGACAAATTGTTAAAGGAGGAAACAAAGCAAACTTACAGTTTCTTCACACACCAACAAGCTCCGCTCCACACCTGGACACTAAACACGGACACACAGGTGAGCTTCTTCCGGGAAGGAGGCGGGACTCCACCTGAAGCTCACAGGTGGGAGGGGCTCAGCTCTGTGTGTGCTGATGTGTTAACTTTAAAAATATGCCGTCTGACTGCTCAGACTGAGTCAGAGTAAAGTTCACATGCTGACGTGTGGAGACATGAAACCTTGTTGTAGCTGCAGGTGTGAACACACTGATCCCAGATCAGCTCTGCTGTATTTGTAACATGAACATTTCTGCTGCAAAGCTTCAAATGTTCAGCATGTTTTTTTGTTTCCAGTCTATAGATCCAGTCACACTTTCTACCTTCAGCTGTGCAGCAGAGGCGGAGGCATACATTTGAAACCAACCGTCCAATCAGTGAGCAGCATCAACACCTGAGCTTCATTCAGACTCTGTTATTGAAGATGTTGTTGGTACAAAGTTCATCTGCTGCTCACATGAATCCTGTGATGAAAGCTTTGTTTCACTGAATGTTTCTTCAAAGCTCATTTCAACCTGTTGAAGTCATGAATGAAAGTGCAGACTGAGAGTGGATCACATGATGTTTAAGGTGTGTCATGTGACATGTTCAGTATTGTCACACATGTCTAGTTTGTCCCTGATATCATAACTGCTCAAACACTGATGATTATACACTCAACAAAAATATAAATGCAACACCTTTGTTACTGCTCCCATTCCCCATGGGATGGACGTAGAGACCTAAAATTCATTCCAGATACACAATATAACCATCCCTCCCAAACAGTGGTCACAAATCAGTCCAAATGTGTGGTAGTGGGAACATCTGCTATATTGAGATAATCCATCCCACCTCACAGGTGTGCCACAAATCAAATTCAAATTCAAATTTTATTTGTCACGTACACAGTCATACACAGTACGATATGCAGTGAAATGCTTGGACAACTGCTCGTGACCTAAAGAAAAAAAAAAGGAAAAGGCTATGAATAAGATAGGAAATAAATATGAAAAATTAAAAAGGGTAAATTTAACTAGGAAGGAATAAAATATAAATTAAGGTTAAAAATGAAATAACTGTACAACACAAATTAGAATGAAGGGTAAATTTAACTGGGAAAGAATAAGATAAAATATATAAATTAAAGTTGAAAATAAAATAACTGTACAACAAAATACACAATATAGAACTATATGTCATCCAGGGAAGGACGGATGTTGTTTTGCTGTGCTGTATTTTAATGTGAAGTGTACATATTTATTTTTTATACTGCATGCATTGGTTATATTTTTGTGCAGTGTTTTATTTAGTTTGCATGTTTTAGTTGCCGGCAAATTGTCCTGGAGAGACTCCGCCCTTTCCCCCGTTGTTACTAATTGGACACACCTGAGAGGGAAGGAAAGTAATTTACAGAGTGCTGAATGACACATAAGAGGGTTGGAGCTGGTGTTCACAGCAGGAGGAAGCGAGACGATCAGGGGACAGACGACCAGCGACTGGGAAGGGGAAACGATCAGCGGAGAAAAGGCAGATGACCAGCGACTAGAGACGCGTAGCGGCAGTCAGGTGGCAAGAGCGACAAGAGCCAGTTCGTGCACCGCGGGAGAGAACAGAAGCAGTGAGACCGCGGTGCCGATTGCAGTTTGAGGAAGCGGCGGGCGGAGTTGAGAGCTCTGCCCACCGGGGTAAGTCTTTGACTTATCCTTTTTTTTTTATAAAGTAAACTGTCAAAAGAATAGTGACTGCCGCTCCCTCCCTTTCTTCAGTGCACCAGGACGTGGAATGCGAGGAGGAAGGCGAGGACTCTGCTGGGTTTCCCTCTTTTATTACCACGCTGGATTTCTTAGTTTTTCTGTGACTTTTAGGCCGTGGTGGATTCCACTGGACTTTTAATGTTGTGTTTTATTGTGTTACTCCTTGGCCAAGGTTGTTTTAATTCATTTTACATTTTTAACTATTTAAATATAATAAATTATATTTTTAATCATACAGTTTTGTATCGTGTGGTCTTCCCTCGGCGGCTCCACTGCTCTGCCCGTTTTGAGGAAGGTTTCCTTCCTTTTAAAAACACAAAACACTGTGGAAATAAAAATCAGCCTTTCCGCTCCGTTTACATATATAAGAATGTATGAGAAATATAAATAAATAAATATATACACAATAACAGCAGCTGTACAAGTATTAACTGGAAATGAAGAATATAGTGACCAGTGTTGTGCAATCCACATTATGTCTTGTGCAGTGCAAATATGCTTTAAGTGATAACAATGTCCAGAAAGTCCAGTGTGTGTGTAAGAACTGTATGTGTGGGTCAGTACTGTGTGGTGGTGTGATTGAGAGACCGTATCGCCTGCGGGAAGAAGCTCCTCCTCAGTCTCTCTGTGTTGGTCTTCAGGGAGCGGAATCGCTTTCCTGACCTCAACAGAGAGAACAGTCTGTTGTTGGGATGGCTGAGGTCCTTCACGATCTTCCTGGCCTTGGTCCAGCACCGCCTGCTGTAGATTGAGTGCAGGTCAGGGAGCTCAGCTGATCGCACAACCCTCTGTAGAGCTCGTCTGTCCTGCATGGTGCTGTTTCCGAACCAGGTTAAGATGTTTCCCGTCAGGATGCTCTCTATGGTGCACGAGTAAAAGTTCCTGAGCACCTTGGAGGGCAGTTGGAAGTCTCTCAAGCGTCTGAGGTGGTAGAGATGCTGTCGGGCCTTTTTCACCACGGTGTTGATGTGACAGGACCATGACAGGTCCTGCGTGATGTGAACTCCGAGGTATTTGAAGCTGTCCACTCTCCCCACTGGGCACTCGTTGATGACGGGGGTCTGGTAGTTCCTCTCCTGCTTAGTGCTGAAGTCCACTATCAGCTCCTTTGTCTTACTGACGTTTAGAAGGAGGTTGTTCCTCTGGCACCAGTTCTCCAGATTCCTAATCTCCTTCAGGTAGGCCGTCTCGTTGTTATCAGAGATCAGGCCCACCACGACGGTGTCGTCAGCAAACTTGATGATGGTGGTGGAGCTGGTAGTGGCCACACAGTCATATGTGTACAGAGAGTACAGCAGGGGGCTCAGAACAGAGTGGTGGAGGCTGAGACATGTCCGCCCATCTATTTCTTATAACTCAGCAGTATAATGCATCATAAAACAATATCATTCATTCACAATAAATCAGCAGTCTAATGTAATGCAAATCAGTTTAACTAATGCAATAGTTTTACTGTTAGAGACAGAAAGGTTAAAACATTTTGGCAGAGGGCTAAAAGGGGCTAAAATTACCCAAAAAGAAATTCCATTTGACCAAAAACACTTAATTTTTAAAAAATTAAGTATATAGTTATGAATAATGAACAAATAATTAACAAACTGGGGTTTATAAATCGTGTAACACATCCTTATGGTAAGAAATTTTACCTTAATGCGTTACATGTGTTAGAAGTCAATGTATCTTTAACAATATACTCCTTATTTTATATCTCCTGATCCTTCACATGAACCTGTTGTTGATGTCAGAGAGTCAAACTCTGCTGAAGAGTGGGTTGTTTCCTGTTCAGCCACTGGTCGACCTGCTCCCACTGTAACACTCAGTGTCTCACAACAACACCTCAGCTTCTCACAGTACAACACTGTCAGTGTGTCCAACACCAACGCTACATTCACTGTCACCACTACAGCTGTGCTCTCAGGTTCACGTAAACACAGCACACAGGTGGGATGTGCAGCACGAGTGCTCTCTGCTCCTCACAGAGAGGTGATGGAGACGATTCCTGAGGTCCAGCAGACGTCAGATTATCAGTGATGGTGAGAAACTGAGATGCAATAACAATGCATTGTGGTAGTATGCATTTTCTCTTTGATCAATAATTGATGTATTCATTTTGATCCGTGTCACATTTTTCCTGCTTTTTCAAGTTTCCTCCTGGATCATTGTATTAGCTGCAGTATTGGTGATGATGGTCTTTGTCAGTGTTGCTGCTCTGCAGCTACTCTTTAAAGAAACAGACCAGATAACTTTCATTTTTCATTTCTTGTCATTTTTTTCTACACCAAAATCTATCCAATAATATCTGCATAACATTTTCTACTTGTGATTTAGTTATTAATTCTTTGCTTCATGATTCAATCGGTCTTTGTCTAGTATTAAATTTTATCTTTCCCATTTAATCCCACTGGCTTTAAAGTGTTTCACCAGATTTGTTAGGTGAAGCTGTGTGCAGGCAGGAATAGGACCCAAAGTGCAGACTCCGGAGACAGAATTTAAACAAAAAACAGCTATAATTCCCTCGAAGCACAGGCAGACGCAAGTGGTTTTCTGTCACTGATTTATTTGAAGACTTCTCTCCAAAGCCACCGTGAAAACTATACAGCATTAACAAAATAAAACTCAGCATAAGACACAGCAGTAAAAACACTGTACAACAAACACGATAAATAAATAAATACCTCGTTGGCTGCATGCTGCAAAAAGGGAATTAGCCGCCGTTCTTCTGAGGTTTCCTTTAACCGTTTAACCGTGTGTAGTCAAAGTCCACTTAACATGTCTTTCAATAAAAACCCATCTGTGATATTCTGGATTAGGCTCTTAAAAGGATCAGGACAGAAGGACGTGGATAGGTGCCTTTATTGAACAGCAGGACATCACACACTAACTTGTTGTTTCTTAGCGGTGCAGAAAAACTACCCTTTTCTGTTGTTATATATTGGTCAACCAAGAACTAGCCCTGTAACAGGCACTTCTGTATTTTACCACTGGGGGGCAACAATTCACTCTATTACATTCCTCCCCTTTTAGATTTGTAATTGAAGTAAGCAACCCTTTAAAGAATGTATTTCACTGCCCCCACCAAAAAGAAATATTCTGTGGCCCTTACGAACAATGAACAAATGTAGCCATTACTTCCATTATTAACTCTGCACTTCTAAAATAACTGGCAGTAACTAACTAAAACATAACTCTACATTTTCAAAGATTCAGTCTCTTTGGGGGAACTCTGCGTCTCTCTGGGTATCTGCGTTCCACAGATGGGCTTTGGGTGGTTTCTGGGTTGGATACTGGTGGTTCATTGGTTGTCTGTTTAGGTGGTTCAGGAGGTAAGGAGTGTGATGTTAAAATTCCAGGTGGACTTGGTGGTATCTCTGGAACAACACTGTCCATAATCACTTCTGGCCGTCCCTCTGAAACCCGTGAAAATATAACTGGGGGTTTCTCCACAGTCTGTCTCCATGGTAATAGGTGATCCACATGTATTGTGCGTGTTCTCTGTCCCTCTTGTATCAGGTAAGTAACACTTCCCATTTTCTTCAGAACTGTTCCCTGAGTCCATTTTGTTTCCCCCCCCCTGAAGTTTCGGATACGCACAGCGTCTCCCTCCGAAAAAACACGAACAGGTTGGGTTTTGTAATCATGGTGTCGCTTCTGCTCAGACTGTTTCTGTTCAATGTGTCTGCTTAGTTCAGGTTTCAGCAGGCTGAAGCGAGTCCGGATCTGACGTTTCAGGAACAACTCTGCTGGTGTACGACCCGTCACAGTGTGCGGTGTACTGCGATACATGATAAGGAAGTTTGCCAAACGATGACTGAGTGGCAACGTGGCCTTACCATCTGCTTCCAGCACATTTTTCATCAGAGATCGTTTCAGGATTTGTACTGACCTCTCTGCTGCCCCGTTTGATGCAGGATGATAGGCAGGAACAGCTGTGTGTCTGATCCCATTTAACTCCAGAAACTGATTGAATTCCTTTGACACAAGTTGAGGTCCATTGTCTGAAACAAGCTCTTCTGGAAGTCCATATGAAGCAAATAACCCTCTCAAAACCTCAATGGTGTTGTGTGAGGTAATGGATGGCATAGGGAACACTTCCAACCATTTTGAATGACTGTCAATGACAACTAAAAAGTACTGCTTGCCTTTTTCAGCGAAATCAATGTGAATCCGTTGCCAAACTCTCTCAGGCCACTTCCACGGATGGAGTGGTGCAACGGGTGGTGACTTCTGTACAGCCTGACAGACTGAGCAGCTTTGAACCAGTTCTTGTATATCACCATCACAGCCTTGCCACCACAGGTAACTGCGAGCGAGTGCTTTCATACGACAGATACCTGGATGTTCATGATGCAGGTCTTCCAGCACTTTCTGTTGGTAAACCGGTGGAATGATGACCCGTTGTCCCCAAAGAACACATCCTTGTTCTGCTGACAGCTCGTGTCTGCGTGTAAAGTAAGGCTTAAGTGATTCGTCTTGCATATAACTTGGCCACCCATTCATGGTGTAGCTCCAGACCTTGCTGAGGATTGGATCCTTCATGGTTGCTCTCTCAATGTCTTTAGCTACTATTGGTAGCTCTTCCAAATGTGAGAAATAGAAGATACTTCCCTCAGCGGCAATGTTGTCTGGTGTATTCCAAGGTAGACGTGACAATGCATCTGCATTAGCATGTTTAGCTGATCTTCTATATTCAATGTCATAGTTGTATGCCATTAGAATAAGAGCCCAGCGTTGCATTCTTAGTGCAGCGAGTGTTGGGACAGCTGACTTTGGCCCTAGTATAGCCAGCAGTGGCTTATGATCTGTTATGAGGGTGAATTTCCTTCCATACAGATATTTATGGAATTTCTTTACTCCAAAAATTATGGCAAGGGCCTCTTTTTCTATCTGGGCATACTTTCGCTCAGCTTCAGTTAATGTTCTTGATGCGAAAGCCACAGGCCTTTCCTCTCCATTTTCCATGACATGAGAGATGACTGCGCCCAATCCATAAGGTGATGCATCGCAGGCTAACTTCAATGGCAGATTTGTGCTGTAGTGCACCAACACTTTGTTCTGCAGCAGTAGACTTTTTGCATCCCTGAATGCTTTTGCACATTCCATGGTCCAAATCCATTTAGCATCTTTTCTCAACAGGTTATGCAAAGGCTGAAGAATGGTGGATGGATTTTCCAAAAATCGACTGTAGTAATTTAGAAGACCAAGAAAAGACTTCAGTTCAGTGACGTTTGTTGGTTCTGGTGCATTTGCTATGGCTGCTACCTTTTCCTCTAAAGGATGCAGACCATCCCTGTCAATACGATGTCCCAGGTACTCCACACTGCTCTGAAGAAAGTGGCACTTGGAAAGCTTCACTCTGACACCATGCTTCTCCAGACGTGTGAGTACTTCCTCCAACCTCTTCAAATGATCCCTTTCAGATGAAGCAGTGATGAGGATGTCATCCAAAAAGCAGGTGACATGCTCCATCCCCTGAAGGATTTGATCCATCACAGACTGGAAAAGAGCCGGAGCACTGGAAACACCATAGCTGAGGCGATTGTACTTATAGAGACCTTTGTGTGTGTTGATGACCAGATACTTCTCTGATTCTTCATCTCACTGTCGCTGCTGCTAGGCCTGCGCCGGTCCCTGTTTCCTGACGGACTGTTCCTCCCGCTCCCGTGGCCCC
>NW_024387269.1:509298-534574 GCF_900408965.1 Simochromis diagramma | reverse complement strand
GTCTGAGAAGGACGTCTGTGGTTTGGAAACTTTTAGCTTTGACGAAAACATGAATTCCTGCAGCTTTTTAATGATTTCAGCTGAATGCTCCCGAATGTTTTCAGTCTGAATGAGCAGAAACACTGAAATTTGCCACCTGCGCATTTTGCTGTAAAATTAGACGTCAACAAGCCAAAAAACAGCTGAACCTGGGAACATACATCCCACTGCTGCACAGCTCCAGGACACTGGGAGCTGTGGTTTCAGACAAGACGTGACTTAATGCAGCTGTGAGGTCATTTGTAGTATCTGTGATTGTATTTATGTATTTGGTGTCAAAGCACTGCAGGTGTTTTGTAATCAGACTGGCTTTTGACCCTTTGTTCGGTCAGACGGAGGCTGAAACACACGACAGTAGTCGAGCACCGTCCTCCCTCAGCTGTGATCAGACGCTCTCTGAGATTTACTGCCTGGTTTCTTTTCTGATTGGCTGCTTTGTCTCGTTCTTTACGGGCTGTTGCTTCTTCTTCACGCCTCCTGTCAGCTGACGGCCTCAGCGCCACAGGTCGCTGTAAATTACTCACAGCAAAGCTGTTTGTTTGGGGCTGACGCGTTCAGAAATATAGAAAAAGGACGGTTTCATCATATGACGAGCTTCAGACCAAAGAAGATGAATGAAACCTGAAAGCCAATCGAACGTGGGAGCGGATCTGCAGTTTCAGGAGGAAAAACGGCAGATTAGTTTTAGGTTTGGAAGCACTGTGCTGTTACGGCGGGTCATCGTTCCACAGCTTTGCGATGACTCTTGGACTCTTGTTGTGTTTCTGTGAGCATGCCTCGCCCATGGATGATGGATTGTGGGACAAACTTGGTGAAACTTCTCTTGTTCTACTTCTTTACGACCAAAACCTTCAACACAACATCTGACAGCATGATAACCATGACTGCTTAGTTCTCATGTTATCCGTCAGTTGTGTCTGTGAGCAGAAACACTGACAAAAGCTGGATCTGCTGAGCTGCAGACGGAGTTTGGATGAACTGAGACTCAACCTGACAACTTGTTAGTGCAGTCATTAACCGATGAGTTAACAGTTTCAGGAAGTGACATCATGGGAGTTGCGTCCATGTTTGCATCCATGCTGATACATTCTTTTCTAGTTGTGTTGAAAAATGGTGAGAGAAGAAGTCGATTCCAGAAACGGCGGTACTGAACGGACCAATCACAGCTGTTGGAGGATTTTGGAGGGTTCATGATTACGACGCACTCACAGCTTAAAGCCTAGCCTTTCATAATTTTGTTACCTGATTTTTGTTTCTGAGGACTGATTTGATCCACATATGAGGACGTTCGTTTTTACATTCTGATAGCACAGTGGCAGTATGACGTCCTCGTGTGGATATCAGGCCCTTGTAGAGCAAAATTGAGTATTTTGGTCTAAATAACCCAAAAAGTGATGTCCACACATGTGGGCGGCAGGTCCTAGGAGGTTAAATGCATACGATCAGGCCTCATAGATACGCTGACGATCATCTGCATATCAGTGAACGTGTATGCACAGGTGGGCATCCACTTCACGGTCATGGGGGAGGAGCCTATCCCAGCTGTCATAGTGTGAGAGGTGGGGCGCACCCTGGACAGTCGTTGCAGTGCCACCACATGGAGACAGGCAGCTTTCACACTCATGATGAGCCAGTCTTGTGTCCCAGCTCTTCACCAGCTGAGATCGGTGGCGTGTTTCAGCCGGCGTGTTCGAGGGTTTCTCCTTCATCTGCTGCTTCCTGTCAGACGCTAATTCAAAGCCACCATTGTCACACCTTCTTCCTGTGAGACATCAGAGTTTGGACGTGCTGTAAATTGTCACCAAACGCTGTGAGGTGCAGTATGCTAATGCGCCCGACCCCGGGTCGACCGCTGCCGCCGCTGCCTTGGCTAATAAGCTCTCTCTGAGCGTGCTCACAAATGCAGCACTTTGATATGCTGCCGTTGGCCGGAGTGGAAAACGCCTCTGATGGTGATGAAAGCGTCTCAGCCTCTTTCTGATTCATCCTCTCTCAAAGCAAGCCGTTTATATCTCATGTGATCAAACACGCTGAATATGCATGATGTTTCTGCACGCGTCTGCGTTTCTACGGAGACTTTTTAATCACGTGGTTTCGAGGCGGAGGTCTGAGCTGTGTCAGCGTCTCAAACATGGTTTGTTTCTGCTGTGTGATGACGGTCAGGAGCTGAGGGCCGCTGCAGGTTTGCTGACGCGTGTCGCTGAGGAGCCACTCGCTGTTTGGATCCATACTGGGCTGTTACAGTACTGTTTGCAGAGGTCAGAGGTCAGAGACTCGTGTAGATTCAGCCGTCGCCATCTGGTGGCCTTCAGATGCAAAGACGTTTACGGCACTTCTGCGCTGGCTGCATTTTTCTGAACCAGGAGCTGCGTCCGTGTTTTTGAGCATCAGTGGCTTCATCGTGTCTAAGTCAGTTTTGTTGCCATGGTTACAGGTTCAAAATGGCGGTGTCTTCACTGTCTAACAGCAGTGGGAAACATTTTCAGATTCATGCACTGATCTTCACAGTAATATGAAAGCTGTCCTTCAGATTAGATCAGGTCCGCACAAGCTCGTCCGTCCTCTTCCTCCGCTTCCTTTCTCGTCTCTTCCTGCTTCGCCATGTTTCCACGTCACAGCGTCAGCTCGGCAGTGTTTGTGAGACTTTCTCGTCCCGAGTAGCGCCCAGCTTCCTCTCAAAGTCAGAGCCTTTTCTGTGTTTCCTGTTCAGAGCGACATCAGAGGAAGTTTAAAGATTAGCATCGGTCTCTGCTCGGCGTCCCACGCAGGCCTTCGCTCCTCTGCCTCGCATTATTTGTCTGTTTTTTACCTTTTAGCTGGGAAGATAAAGGGTGGGACGTGAGGTCAGGGGTCCTCAGGGGAGCAGCGATCCTGTTTCTGTGTGTGGTGCACTGACGGTGGCATTTACAGCTCCTACAAAGACATAAAAGTCTCCGTCACACCTGACGTCCGAAGCCACTTCCTGCTTTTTTAAACTGATGGTACTCATTGTTGGACAGAAGGAGGAGCGGCTAATGAGCCGAGCTGACCCAGAGCCACCTGTTGATCAGGTGAAGCCAAATGGCATCTGACTGTGAGGAGGCCGAAGGCTGCAGGTCCCTGTTTCATTTGCTTTAGACTCTGTACTTTTCAAAAATAAAACATAAATTCTTTCTAGAAATTAATAACTGATCACTAATTACCACAAGCAACACGCTGAGAGGAGGCGGGCTGGTCACATGATACTGAGCTGCTAATTAGCAGCTTAAGGTTAATCTACAGCTCGCTGCTACTGCTCGAACATCCTCGACTGTTCGTCCTGACACGTTTAGCCTCCGGAGGCTTCGACAGGATGGGGCCCAGTCCTCCTGACCCTGACAGACCGGATCATTCTCTGGTGACTCTTTCAGGATTTGAAGGGACATTTTTCTGCTTTCAGCCACTTGAAACCTTTTCAGGCCAGCAGGAAGTCTCTGTAGTGTTTAAAATGTCATGTGACATCTGTGCAGCTGACGTTCAGACACCAGGTTTGTGCTGAAGTGACCTCACATCAGTTTACCTGCTGCCATGGTCACGAGCAGGGTCTGGACCGGTCACCGGATCGGTCTGTTGGGTTTATCAGTTTAAATCAGATCACAACATCCGTCACCTCCGATTCTGCTGCTGCTGTGAGTATGTGGAGGCGTTTCTGTGACGTCAGATTAAATCAGATGAAATTCTTGATGATTAAACACAGAAACATGGTTTCATGTCTAACCCTGTTTTTAAAAAGTCATGTAGCTGAAACCGCTGCGCCCGCGACAGAGCGGCCACGCTCCTCTGCAGAACTGAGAGCTGTGACGGCTGCGTGGAGTCGGCGCCCTGAATACCAAACGCCAAACTGTTTAATTCATTTGTTGAATAAAACGTGGAGCTGCGGCAGCCTCTCCTCCTCCTCCTCCGCTCGCTCCACGGCAGCAGCTGAATGTGAGATGAGGCGTCGAGGCCGAAGCTTCAAACAGACTCCCGCTGGCTCGCCTCCTTCTTTACCCTCGTCTTCATGAAGCCCAGAAGGAACGACACACACGACTGCTGAAGACTCTGACAGAAGTAAAACTACTCGAATACACTGAAGTATTTATCTCCGTTAATTAAGGAAATAAAATCACAGTCACTGAAAAGTCAAAATTAAGGAAAAAATATATTTTCATAAAATCAAAACAAGTTCAAAAAATGAAAAGAAAAAAATGAATAAAAATTAGTAAAAAAAAAAGTTTACTGTAAGTGAAAATCAGTAACAATTAATTATTAACACTCTGAGATAAAAGTGAAGACAAAAGTTTCACCATCTGAGAAAAAAGTTATTGAGAAAAAATGTAAAAAAAAAAATGTCAAAGAATATTTTAAAATTATTAGAAAAAAATTATTGAGAAAAAGTTAAAAAGAAATTGAGAAAAAGCCCAAAATTTTGTGAAAAAGGCAAAAATGTTAAATAATGAAGCTTCTTCTTGTGTGAAAGTGTTTTACATGGCACCAAGTCACAGCAGCAGTTTCCACAGTACAAGCAGATGACCCCTATGAGCAAGCACCAGGCGACAGTGGGAAGGAAAAACTCCCTTGTAACAGGAAGAAGCCTCGGGCACGTTGTGGAAAGCCCAACGTGTTTTGTGTAGATGTGAGAGGACAGCGTCACTGAGAGCAGCCTGGATTCGCTCTACATTTGTGCTCAGTCACAGACGTCTGTGACCCTGAGGTCACGCAGCCTCGGGAATGAGTCTCACCTGTGTGTCAGCTGTCAATCACAAAGCTCCAAAGGTGAGCCTAAGCGCCACTACGGCGTGTCCGAGCTGCACGCAAGCCAGCTCCCTGTATTTCTGGCCGAGTCGCACACTCTGGATTTTAACGCTTCCTGGAATCCAGATATTCTCGTGATAATATAACCTTCACAGCTTCGCTCGTAAACAGGCAGTCAAACAAGTTCTGTAAGCCTGAGTTTAAACTCCGCCCACACATGGACACGTGGAAGCAAGCCGTGATGAATACAGTAGCGTTATTACGCAGGACGCATGTTCAGGGGTTTTCATCCTTCACGTGTCGTTCCTCGTTGTGTCTGTAGGTTCCGTTGTTTGGCTCCATCCGTCGTCCTCTGGGATCTTCTGTCTGCAGGACTGAAGTGTTCCAGCGTGAAAACTGAAAGCTCACTCATGCTGCTCTTCAGCTTCATGTTTGATTTAATAGTTTGGAATAAAAACATGGCGCACAAATAAAACTGAGCTCAGGAGTCTTCCTTGAGGTGCACGCCTGTGTGCGAGCGGCTGGACTCGACTTCATGGCGTGGCCTCGTGTTTTCCAGGATTGTCCTGTAATCTCTGAGCAATGAAGGAAATAAGTTAGTGCACGCCGCGCCGGCCTCGGGTTTTCTTCTTTCTCAGGTGACTCAGGTTAACGTCACGCTTGGAGATAATTAGGAGATGTCAGAAGTTCAGAGTTGAAATCACGGTGGTTTTACAGTCGATGGTCACAGCTGACATCTTTGTCTCATTCAGTCTCATCAACCCACCAATAGGAGCGCTCGATGTCCGCTCCCTGTCTTCTTCTTTTGTGCTGGTTTTTGAGCAGCTGTTTCTGTATGAAAGATGGGCGTAACCTCTGTGATGTCATACACTCGATACAGTCTCGAGTGTATGACATCACTCTCATCGCCATTTTGATTCTTGAAGCCGGACGGGCCAAGCAGTGGATACACCTGTAAGCCCACAGGATTCCTATTGGCTGGTGAGTTCTCAGTCACTAACCAATGAGCATGCAACGCTCCGTTCTGCGGGAGACGATGACAAAATGTTTCATTCAGTATGTCTATCCTAACCCCAACCAATCACAGCAGATGGCCCCGCCCCTCCCTGAGCCTGGTTCTGCTGGAGGTTTCTTCCTGTTAAAAGGGAGTTTTTTCCTTCCCACTGTCGCCACAGTGCTGCTCATAGGGGGTCACATGATTGTTGTAGGGTCGACCTTACAGTATTAAAGCGCCTTGAGGCGACTGTTTATTGTGATTTGGTGCTGTATGAATAAAATTATTGAATTGAATTGCGTATGACCTGAAACCACCTGAGCCTACAAACAGGAAGTCTCCCAAAGACTTCTATAGGACCAGAAAGCTTAGTCAACGGCAGGTATCGCCCCTGGTGGCTATCAAAGAAAATGCAGGTGTGAGGTCCCTGAATGTGACTATAACTAACATCAGACTCAGACAAACTACTGAAGGGAAAGTAAATATGTTTTCATTGTTTAATGTGAAATTATTGCCAGTGTGGTGACGTGTCACATTTTATCTTACAAAGCTGTTAAAGCTGTTATTGATGACTCCTGGTGGTCACAGTGACGAGGTCATCCGTGATTTATTTACCTCTGAGATCACATCAGTACTGAACACCTGTGTCTCGTCTCAGCTGATGAAATGCTGCTAATGAGCGACTGTCATTTGTTTCATGGTTCGCTGCTCGGTCGCTCGGGTGAGCTGAAACGGTGGAACAAACGTAAGATCTGAAGCTTTCCTGACGGCGTGGCGAGGAGAAGAAGAGCTCCGGCTGAGCGTTTCTCTGTCAGTGACATTTATTGAAGGCAGCCTGCAGCTCTGACACTGTTAAGGCGACTGTGCGCGGAGATGTCGGCGGTTTCGTGAAATGTCAGGAGAGCAGAGTCCTCCTTCTTCTTCTGCACTTTCGTCCTCTCAGACTTTAACCTTTAGGACGAGCTCGGGGCCAAACCTCTAATAACGCTGTTTCTGAAAGGTTAAAACCATTGCCGATAAAACGGATAAATTATACTTTTTAAGGCTGCTGCAGTTCAGGAAGCTGATGACTCTGAGTTAATTGGTGCCCCTTGTTTGTCTGCTCAGGTGGAATCTGTATCGCTCAGTCCCTGAAGATCCCTCACGACCACAAACCCTCCGACTTTGATAAAATCATCCGCCAGCTGCTGGACACTCGGTACGCCAGGGCGGTCATCCTGTTCGCCTCCGATGAAGACATCAGGTAATAACCCTGCTGAGGGTAACGTGCAAAAGTTAAATACGTGACCCTGAATCATCGTCTTCAGCTCAGGATGAGAGAAAACGTCAGGACTGTGTTAGTGCCAGCAAACACAATGCTACGTTTTTCCTTTGCTATATTTAATGTATTCAGATGGATTTTTATTGGATGCTCAGCACATCAGGACTCTTCCAGCCGGTACCCTCCATCCACTGAGAGGAAGTAAAAATGTTTGGGATAATGAGCACGACCCTGAGGGAGGAGCTCCTGCAGCTGACCCGGGACACGCTGGAGAGGTTGGTTTGGGAACGCCTCGGTGTTCCTCGATTGAGCTGGCAGGAGGTTAGACTGCCGCCCCGTGACGTGAAGCCGTGTTCATGAGTACCCACCATAAAATACTGAGGTTAAGATCAGGCTGAGGAAAACTCGACATCAGTCAGACACTCTGGAAAAGTTCGGTGTCTGCAGACTTCTGTTCCCCTGCGTTTCCACAGTCTTCTTCACTCACTCTCCACCTCTGACGTCCTCCGTTGATCAGTCGCTCAGATGGAGCTCGTAGTCTTCAGCAGCTTTAGGAAAGCCCTGAACTAATCAGATAAGGTCCTTGTAGATGCAGCGGGTTGGTGGGGTAATGACAGGTTAGGCTCTCTAGTGACCCTGTCGGTCCAGGACATGAACCTCTGCAGGTAAACTGATGTGGAAGCTAAAGTGTGGGTGGGGTCTGTGACTGCTTTCTCACGCAGGGGCATCCTGAACGCCAGTAAGCGAGCGGACCAAGTGGGTCATTTCCTGTGGATCGGCTCCGACAGCTGGGGCGCCAAAAACAGTCCCATCCAGCACCTGGAGGACGCCGCGGTGGGAGCCATCACCATCCTGCCGAAGAGGGCCACCATCAGCGGTAAGTCCCTCGCCGCTTATGGTTTCACGTTGCTCGTCTTTTATGAGAATATGTGAGTGTAAAGTTCATCAGCTCGCTGCTACATGAAGGAAAGGAGAACTTGGTTTTCTGTCCTCGCCGCTCGCTCTTTTTCCTCCACGTCTGCCTGAATAAGCAGAACTTCTGAAAACTCAATCGCGTCGGGAACGCTCGCCGTCTCGCGTTTCTGGGTTTGCAGTGACACCAGATTGCTCAGGACTCTTTTGATGATGATTATTTTGTCGTCATTATTCTGCTTCTATCAGCACGGAGAGCTTTTACTAAAGACCTCTGCTGCTCTTACTTCCTGTCAGATCTCTTCATGTGACGAATAAAGTTTCACTGCGGCCTGAAAGTCGTGAAAACGTTCTCTGTAATGATTTTAAAGACATGACGACAAATGTGTTGATGCAGAGCTGCAGCAGAGGCCAAGACTTACAGACTGACAAAATATGAAACTGTTCGGCTGTTTTTTTATAGAAAGTTTCACATGTGTTGTGTTGGCATAAAAATGATTTCACTTCCTGTATTTCCTCTGATGTCACAGTGATGATCTTTTTTTAAGCCCAATAAAGTCGCCGTCTGCAGGAGTCGGCTGAGGCTGACTGTAGTTACTCTGTCGCAGTTTGAATTGTCACACTGAACAGACAGGAAAGCAAAGCGAACTTATTTTGAAAATCCCGACCTCTTCCTTTGAGTGTTTTTCTGAACTCTCTTCAGAGGTGTGACATGCAGAGAAGCGCCGCCATCATAACGACACTGAAACCGCAGATCAGAGGAAACGTAACGAGACCGCGGCCGACCTCCTCATCGGCGCTGATGACAGCGTTTAGATTACAGCGCGCGTCGTAACTACAGACGGCGGCGAGCGCGGCTGTCGTGTCAAACACAGATGGTGACGGGGATATACGGCGGCGGGTTGTTGTGCCACTTCAACGCCTCTGACTTCAAATGAAGCCTGAGCTCTTTGTTATTTTGTTCTCGCTGCACTAATACTTCTGTCAGGAGGCGAAACGGAAGCAGCGTTTTCTGCTCGCGTAACGTCGCTCTGACCTTTTTTCTGCTGCCAACACGAGCCGGGCAGACTCGGGCTGTCACCTCGGATCTGACGGGAGGTGCTGCGCTCATAAATTCTGCGCTCTGATGACTGATTTATGGAAATGGGGGTTTTCTGAGCATAAGGCATCTCGCAGAGAGCCCTGCAGCGTACGAGGGGCGGGGTGAGTCAGGTTTAAGGGCATCAGACCCATTACACCAGAGGGCACGCCGCGAGGAGCAGGAAGAGAAGGGGTGATGGGGAGAAATTTAGCTTTATGATGAGAGTCACAGCCAGATTAACCTTCTGCACAAACCTCATCAGCGGCTGCCTGTGAAGTGTGCTCTGAGAGCAGCGTTTACATCACCCGCTGAGCCTGTGTGTTCGGGCTGAGCTCTGAGGACGACTCAGCCTCACCAATAAAACTCCGGAGATTATGACTCTCAAAGTCCTTCTGCAAGTCTCAGAGCTGGCCTCATTGTTATACATTAACTCCAAACGGAGGCATGCAGGCCAGCGTGCATGGATGGACGGTGACGTGTTCACCCTCTCCGGGTTATCCGGGGCTCCGTCAGAATCGGTCCTTTATGAGGGCTCGCGCTGGCAGACAGTAAGTCGGGCACTAAGGTCCCGGCAGGGCGTTGAGGTGCAGAGCTCTCGGAGCAGCCAGGCGGCAGAGGGCGCACGCTTCACTGACCTCTTGTCTTTGTTTTTTGCGGATGATTCAATCCTGGTTTCATCGAGCGCTGACCTCCAACTCGTGGCTGGCTCGCAGCTGAGTGGGAATCGGCTGAGGCGGGCGGCGGCTCTCGGCTGGAAAAGGCTGGTTTCTGGGTCAGCGATGAGTTTCTGCCTCAAGTGGAAGAGTCCACGTGTCTGAGGGTCGGGAACAGATGGGGTCGTCTGATCCCACCTGACCACGCCTGCCCTCACCTGCGGCCCGTGAATAACGCCTCAGTGTGAGGAGCGCCGTCACTCAGGGGGAGTTTAGAGTAGATGCTGCTCCTCTGCATTGAAGGAGACGGCTGCAGGGAGATGCAGGAGTTGCTGAGGAGAGGGAGGTCTGGGCGTCTCAGTTGGAAGCGTTGATGCTGCTTCAGGTCCAGCTGCACAGACGTGTAGATCATGGCGTCGCTGCCCGTCTGTCCTCGTCTCTTGGAACAAACACGGTTTCCTGCCGTCTGTGAGCGACTGAAACATTTAAGAAAACGGCGTGCTTGTTCCTGTTTCTGCGCTCTGATAGGTTACGTCTGCATGATTTTAACGCAGGCCTCTGTCCGACTCATAGACTTGTCCAGACAAATGTGTGCAGTGACAGGAGCCGTCCTCATTTATGCAGACATCGCTTTGCTGCGCACGCTCTCCCTCTGCGGCCTTCCCTGTCACACCGGCTGATATCGCATACATGTTAAAGACACTGAGGCTGATTATGAATAAATCAAGACCTCATTTCAAATCTGCAGCCAAGTCTGTGTTTCGGATCCCGGACGGAGGAGGTCAGCTTGGCTTTGATTTATTGTCTGTTCAGGTCTGAGAAAATGAATCCAGCTATTTTCATGTAAAACGTGGCGCTGCGAGCCTGAACGCAGCCCTGCTTACTGTGCCCGATAATTGCTGAGACTGAACCCAAGAGAGGAAGCGAGACGGGGGGGGGGGGGTGAAGAAGAAAAGGTTTTAGGGAAAACACGTCGGGAACAAAGGCGAAGCAGAAGAGAAAGTTGAAGATGGGGTAGAATTAAGCTGCAGGCTGTGAAGTTTCCCCGTGACAGAAGATGCCTGCTGAGTCTGCAGTCTCCAGCCGGGATGGATCCACTTCCCAAAACTCAGTTACAGCTTCTAATCCACAAATCTGAGCCTTTTAATGTCACACTGGAAAACTGGCAAAGCCGCCGAGTCTGTTTCACCAAAAACCTGCAGGTGACGCATTCAGTGTTTCCCACCTGAACAGGTAAAGTTCAGTTCTTATTGCTGTGAACTGACAATTGGGCCCTGTTTGCCACCAGACCGTCACTGGATGTCTGGATCTCAGCAGGGAGGCGGAAGTCATGACAGGAAACGGAGGCTTCAGGGAGTCACTGAACCGAGGAGGCATGAAAGCCTTCAGGGTCCACCAGAGTCCGCTACCGTCTCAGAGTCCGCTCAGTTTTGTCCCAAGGATTTCTGAGTGTGCACCCACGGGACAGAAGGGGACTGAAGTCACGCTGCTGATAACCTGGAAAACTCCTCAGATGTGAACCTGAGGCGGGCAGCAGTCAGCAGCGAGCAACTTTTAGCTGAAACGTGAGGACCACTCATCACTTCAGGCTTGGCGGCGCAGTCAGTCACATCCTCGATAACACACCTTCAGACGGACGGTTGTCGAGGTAACAGAGACGAGATGAGATTTCTTGAATTGTGAGTTAATGTGATGTAAGCCGCCTTCAAGTCGCTTACTCTCATTATGTAATGAAATCTAAATTGTGGAAGGCGGAGCTGCGACACGCTATCGTATGAACAAATGAGGTTTTGTTTACTTGTTGGGTATGAATTCTTTTATTTGAATTTGCATTCAGGACGCGGCGAGCTCTCGCTAATTGGACACCGATGCACAGCATCCTTCGTTACACAGCGCAACTCCTTCACAGGTGTGTGGTGCTGAAGGAGTCTGTGCAGTCCAGGAGACAGAGGTCTAACTGCAGGAGAGGAAATGAAGCAGCGAGGAGCCTCCCTCCACCTCCTCCGCCTCCTCCACCCCTCCCACTGCTCTCCAGCTCCAGCTCTTTGTTGAAGAGCTGCAGGCTCCAGCGTGCCCATGTGTGCGCCGGAGATAGGAGGATTGCGGATTTTAATCTGACTCCATGTTTTAAAACATGATCAGCATCCGCACAAGAACGGATGTCCTCCCTCACACCGCCAAACGCAGGAAATACTGCGAGCGCAGCGTCACACAAGTGGCGCTTTTGTTGTGATTTGGCGCTATATAAATAAATATTGAATTGAAAACAGCGGCAGGTGTAATATTGATCAATCGATACTGCAAAGATGAAGTAACTAACACAGAACACGGAAGTAAAAGAGCTGTGACGATTTGCACTTGGCTGATCTGTTACGTGCATGGTTTTAGTGTTAGAGACGGCGATCTCGGCTTATTTTAGAGATACCTGGGACGCCTCATTATTAGAGTCCTAATCAGACGCCTGAAACACCTTCACAGCCTCCCTTTGATGTGGAGGAGCAGCAGCTCTTCTCTTGAGCAACTCTCGCCCTCTCTAAAGGAGAGGCCAGCCTGCCTCAGAAGCAAACTCACTCTTCTATCCAAGATCTCGTTTTCTGTGAAGATATCAAACATCCAGAAAATCAAGTCAAGCCAGTGGTACAGTACACAGTGAAGCGAGCCCGCGGCGCTATGACAGACAATAACACAGGACTACATGAAGAGCAAGTGTGCAAAGCTGCAAAAAACAAAGACGGTTGCAGCAGAAACGTGCAACAATGAGTTGGGTTGTGCAAAAAATGCAGCAGAACTGAGAACCCGACCACAGCATCACCAGCACTGACAAGAGCTCCTCTGTTCCTACAGAAATAACTCATGTGCATGCTAAAAGTTATTATATCCATATTAAGTGATCCTGACTGCACTGCACGCTGTTGAGATTAAGCAGGAACTATAATGTGAGGGGTTGAGCCCAGGACAGCACAGCCTGACTCTGCAGGGACTGGTCCCACTGCAGGCCGAAGTCTGTGGCTGCGCTGCCTCCGTGTCTGTTCCTGGACTCCTCAGTCAGCGGGATGCTCTGTGGCAGCCCGTCACAGCCCATTCCTGCGGCTTTGCTCGCAGACGAAACACTAATCTGACAAACGGCAAAGAGATGGGAGGAGGAGACGTTTAGCCGCTGACACTGATCAGGCTAAGCATCCTTTCTCCTGCTTCACACCAACGTTCGTCTCCAGTCTCTCCATCCACCACACCACCCGCCTGCTGCATTTAGAGAAAATATCCACCTTTTGAATGAAACATTATATCTCTGTTGCACATGGATATGCTTTTGTTATTGCAAATGCTCGTCCGGATGCTGCTCATCATGATTTCGTCCCACCAACACTGAAATGAAAGTCAGTTCAGCTGCTACTTTGTTTTACTGGATCTGATGGGAAACACTGGAGCAGCGGTCAAGCTTAGAGCGATGTGAAGTGGCAGCTTCCCACCGAGGATGTGGAAACCAGGCCGTGTCTCGCAGTCAGGCTGTAATTGTCCCAACCCACAAATCGACCTGCTTCATGGAGGATTTGGTGGATGGAGCCTCTTGTTGTTGAAAGCAGCTCCACTGACGCCTGCAGTCAGTCTGGTTGTGCCGTGTGCTCTGCCCTCCACCTCTCACGCCGCTGCTTCCTTTCACATTAAGGATTAGTCTTATCTTAAATAAGGGCATTAAACTACTTTTTCCAATTGTTTTTCCCACTCGAGGCGCGGCTAAGTAAGGGCGCTAATTGTCATTTCTCTGTTGCCCCGGCAGCGGTTTTGGCTGCGACTCAAGCCGCTGGCACCCTGTTTTCATTTTGGCCATTAGAGCTGGAGCTTGGCTGCAGAGGGAGCTGTGGCCCCACGTGGCCTCGGCTTGTTTGTCTTCTTTGTGCTTTCTGGATGATTTTGTGCGCTAACAGCACACTTGTTGTTGTTCGTGTGAGATTACAGAAAGCTCACAGAAGACTGAGCCCAGAGAAGAAATGCACGCTGCTGCAGGGAGGCGTGCGCATCAGCACCGAGCCTCTGCGGAGCAACAAATACTACAAATACCACACGCTGACGTCGTTTAACCGCAGACACACAAAGACGAAGATGTTTCAGCTGAGAGGATTTTGTGAGCTGACAGCGAGCCCGGAGGACACAGCGTCAGAATCCCAGCTCCTGATTGGTCAGTGAGCTTGGGCTCAGAGGCGGCGGGGTTGGAACTTCCTGTTCTGTGTGTTTTTCTGAATATGGATTTATGGATTTTTACTTCTCTGCATCCCTTTATCGTCTCAGAGTTTGTTCCCTCTGGCTTCAACTTCCTGTTTTATTGTGAAGTTTAGATCTTTGTGTGATTGTTTTGCGTCTTGCGGTGTTGTTGTGCTGCCCTCAGCAGCGTCTGACAGGCGCCATTAACGGCTGTGTTTGTAGTTATTGTCTCAGGTCCTTCGGCCTTCATCGCTTGGGGGTCTGGCTTGTTTCCCAGCATCCGTCTTCCCTCCTGTTAGATGCCGTTGAATCCTGACACGTGTCTAACTCCCCCACAGGACCTGGTTTCCTTGCAGCGTCGTGGCTCCGCTGCAGACACTTCTCTGAGTTTTCTGATCTTTTTCTTTCTTCATGCGTCAGGTTTTGGTTCTCTTTTCAGGCCTTGATCCAAACTCCAAAATCTGCGTATTTGAGGTTAAAAGCAAATAATTTCAAATGTCATCTCTACTTAATTATGAAGTCAGTGTTAGTCTGTATTGGTTTCTGCTTTGCTTTTATGTCCCTGTTTTATTTTGAAGGTTACTTCCTGTGTGGAGTTCTGTTTGAGTTCGTCCTCTCTTGCTCTTTGATTGACTTCACCGTAGCTTTGTCTTCCTGTGTCTCAGCCCTCGTTTATTTTCACACCTGATCAGCTTCTTTAGTTTCAGTCTGAACTTTCCCCATAAAGACGACGTTTCGTGACCTCGCTGTACCCAGTGAAGCTCCTCAGTATGTAACAAAGACGCGGTTCGATGGCCGTTACGATAGTTTCTGGGTTGTTCCGACCGGGTGGCCACAGACTGCCTGCCTGGAATATGACAGAAGCCTCTCAGTTCAGACCTCCTGGTCGGATGTCGAGGGTTAAAGCGTTCACGTCTTTGCTCCTGCACAAAAAATACATGCTCGGAAAATTTTCATAAAGCGGCGTCAGCATCCATCAGTGTGTGAGGAAGAAAGGAAGCTGGACGGGTTAAAGAGGAAGGGCAGCAGAAAACACAGACTGCAGTTTAAAGTTCACGCACGGCGAGTGCGTAACGTTCAATATTCATGGAAACTGATCCAAATGACCACAGACTGCAGATAAAAAATGGCAGGAACCAGCCTGCTGACTAAGTAACATCCAGAATACAAAGATGCACCTGTCCATGGTCCGAGATCAGCAGCAGGCTCCGCCTCCTGGAGTGACACCGTCTGAGCCGCACGCACACGCTGATGGCCGCCTCGTGTGGTTTTACCTGCGAGAGGACAGGTGTGACACACCGAAGTGTTCAGGCCGACGGGGTTCCTGCTGATCCTTGTGCCTCGTGGTAGGTGAGAGCACTGGAGGAGGAGTCAGAGGGGCGTGGTTAAAAAGCTGTTTTATTTGTGTGGCAGAGAGTGAGCGTGTGCAGTGGACACAGTCCGGCTCGATGTTGTCCAATCGATGGCTCTGCAGCAGCGAGTCAGACTCCCTCCTGGCTCTCCTGCATGTGCTGTTGCTACGTGACGCCTGAGAGGAAGCGCAGCAGCGCAGGACTGTCAGCAACAGTGATCCCGTTATAAGCGGCGTAGTTGGGGTCCGAGCTTCTCGTTTAAACACGAAGCAGCGCTGAAACACCAAAGCTGCAGTTCCTCTAATGTCCACTTGGGCTCCAGAAGTCTCACCTGACTCACCTTTTAGGTGAGCTGCAGGTTTTGGAGCTTGGTTTTTCAGATCCGAGAGTTTTGCTGCTGCTTTACCTGCACAGGTGCCTTTAGCCCGAACGTGACTCGGTCGTACCAGGAGAAGACGTCCCGGTCGGGTAACAAACGCCCGCGTGTCTGCTGCAGGCTGCTTCACATCGTTTGATAAAATTATCCAAAAAGTCCAAAACTCAGGAAAGAAACGCTGACCTGCAGCTGTTTACCGAGTGCGCGGCACAAATGAGCTCCTGCAGTTTCTCATACATTTAAATGAGCTTCAGCCGGACCCCTGTGTGCAGCAGCGCCCCCTGGTGTGTGGAGACCACCGCCTGCAGCATGTATACAGGCTGCTCATTAACCCGCTCTCAGGCCCGTGCTGGAGAACTGCTGAGCAAACTGATGTTATGTGGCATAAATGTGCATGTGTTAGCCGCTCGCTGCACTCCTCGCTCTTTCCGGTTTCCAGAAACAAACTCCCAGAAAACATCTGCCCGACCTGCCGAGCACACGAGGCAGACGTGGCGAGGGAGAAAGTCTGAGTCTAATGATGCGTTTGAGGGAGCATTTATCTGATTTTTTCCTTTGATTTCATAAGCGCCGCATCAGCGTCTCTGTTACAGCGACGTGTGTTTGAGGGTCTGAGTGCTGCTTTGTTTCGATGTCAAAAACAAAACGAGCCATAAAAAAGGAAAAAGCAGCGTGACTCAGTCACATCAGCGACTGCAAATCGGTGGGATGACGCGTCACGCGGCCGGACACGCCGTACATCGAGCTGTCAGTGAAGTCTGTGACCCAGAAAATCTGAACAAGAGCAACAACAACAAATCTCTGAAGCGTCTCCCCGTGTGTCCGACACCGCGGTGCTGCTGTCAGACTGACGGACGGAGTCTGATCAGACGAATTCTCAGGCAGCTTCTGTTAACATCTCTCCTCTCACCAGTAAATCCCGCCTCCAGCACCTCCTCATTTCCTGTTTTGCTTCTCAGTTTCTTATTTGAAGCACAAACTTCTGAATCCTTTCTGTTTACATTCATTATTCATCGTTTCAACAATGGAAAAGCAGACTTCTTGAAATAGACGGCACAGCTGTCCCTCTGCAGCTCGCAGAGACTCCAAGTGCCTGTCAGTCAGATACCCTGAGAGTCGCCATCACGGCTGTCCTACTTTGAGCTTCCAGGCTCAAAGCTTCAGTCGCAGCGAGGAGAAAATCCTCCATCCGTCACAGTGTGCAGACGCAGGACTTCAAGTGATTTACTGACTGATGCTGGACGTCTGCAGAGCTGCAGAGAGCGCGTCCACATCCAGGCCCACGGGAGAAAAACTCGCTTTCCTGGACGCTCTGTGCAGGCACGCTCGTGTTCGGCGACCCCTAGTGGCCAAAATATGAAACCAAAATGTACAACTGATCCCTGAGAGCCGAGCTCCGATCACCTGGCTCAGGTGTGTTTACTTTCGTTATCTGCCGAGAGAGTCACATGATGTGTGAAACCACGAACTGCTGCAGTCATGAAGAAACGAGCAGGCATGGGGACGGTATGGCGCAGATACGGTGTCACGGTGCGTTCACGCCGAACGCGACCAGAGCTTCAGGTTTACATGTCAATGGAGGAGCGCGACGAAGCGAAACTTCAGAAGCAGATCTGCATCGCGAAAACGCTTTTCTGCCTGATCCGCGCGACCAAGTAGCGCGACTGACACGTTTGAAGCGCGAAGTAAAATACGCGCTGCAGTTTTTGTGTTGCATTTTGTGCATTTGCGCTTATCGCGTCTACCGCTCGAGTTGGAAAAATCTGAACTGCAGCGTTAAGTCGCGCCGCGACAACCAATCAGGAGCCTGGTGACGTGGCTCTGACCTAGGTCAAAGGGGCGGGTCCAGCCAAAGCCCTTCATTCTAGCAGTCAGTAGTTTTCTGACGAGGCAGCAGCTTCTCCCTGAGGCTCTTCCACTGTAAGCCTCTGTAAATACTTATGTTTTATATATTTATGTTTAATTTTTCATTTTAGTATTATTTCAAATACATCTTTGTAATGACTAATGTGTAAGTCTGATTCTGATTGTGTCAGGATGACCTGCCGTCCAATCACACATCTGCTTACCTGCATCTTTGGCTCGTTTCTCTTCTTTTCCCTTTTTTCTAAACTGAGCACCTGATGACTTTGAACTTTTTTTGTCCATCTTGGTTTTAATTTTGCACTCCAGTATGAGCACCCCCCAACCCGAGGATCACCACAACATAACCTAACAGACCGACACCTTAGTTCTGCTCTGCTGACTCACAGCCCGCCTCACAGACCCTAATCCCAGGCTGTCAGGAATTATTACGATGAATGCGTCATCTGCCAAGGACGTCTGAGCGGTATGGGTGACGGACGGCGAGCGCGGAGTGAAGGCGGCTCTTATGGGAAGCAGGAGATGATTAAGTGCACTTCTTTAGATAAAGGACTCGTCTCCTTATGACTCCGTTTCCGGTGATTGTCGGGCTGTGAGTGGTGGAGACAAAGCCATCAGCAGAGAGATGAATGAAATCTGACTCCACTTGTCTGCAGACGTTTTACCCCGTTGCATATCTTAGTGTTAGCATGCATGCGTCACAGGAAACACCAGCTTGTCTGCAAACACGCAGCAGCTGTTCACTACGTCGAGAAACTAAAAACACGGGTGCTAAAAAAAGCTTTGCCTTCAAAGTAAGTGTTGCACCTTTTGAAATGTATTGTTGAAGAATCGATGAACAGCTTTTACTTTGAAGGTGCCTGTATATGCGTTATCCCGTTTCTCCACCGCTTGGCTCACGGCTAGCGATGGTTAGCGACAAGTCTCCGTCTTCGGTGCACGTGGTCAGTGCCACGCCCTCTCAGCCTCCAGGACCGCTGGAGTGCACTCCGCACCCGCCCACGTTGTGTTGTTGTGTGTTGTTGTTGCGCGCTCTCATCGGAAGAATTCCAGCAGCAGATGCACGAACAGGTCGCACGCATGGATGATAAACGTGCTGCCAGCTTCCTGTCACAGCACCTGTTGTGATGTCAGGTGGTTGTTATTCGGATTATTTTGTCAGTACATGAATAAAATTCTGTTTTTGACCCGTTTCTTGTTTTTCAGTGATAATCTCTTAATTTGCTTATGCGATTAGAAACCTACGCACCACCCTCCTCGGCTCTCGGGGCCTTTGTGATTTGTGCAAAGGTTACACGGTTGGAGCTATTTCTGGTGATCCGCAGCTCCGTTTCTATTCATCCCGGTGGAATTCCCTTTCCTGCCAGGAATGTTATTACCATATGTGAGGGTTTTGTTGTTGCTGCGGTCTTGGCGTGTGTTCGGGCAGCGTTACACAACGTTGTGAGCTCTTTAAACTGGCAGGAAGTTGTGGAAAGAATCTTTGACGGGTACTTTCTTTATCTACATTAGCTCCATCCTGAGCTGTCGAGTTGTTCCGGTTGTTTTCCTCGACGGCAGCAGAATGAAGTGTTTCCTGAAGAACTCCCCTCTGACAGCACTTTAGATGGATTACATAAAGGCCTGATTAAAATGCAGCACAGATGAGCAGATAAACACTCACATACATTAGGAAACACGTCCTGTTTGCTCTGAGTCTTCGTGCTCGAGTGCTCCGGGCTGTCGCCGCCTAATGAATCAACCTCTCTGTTTTGTTTTCCGACCTGCTGCCGGATGTCTTTCAGGGTTCGATGCCTACTTCACTTCGCGGACTCTGGAGAACAACAGGAGGAACGTGTGGTTTGCCGAGTACTGGGAGGAGAACTTCAACTGCAAACTGATGAGCTCCTCCAAGAAGGACGAGAGCAGCAGGAAGTGCACAGGTGAGCGCTGGCGCCGTTTGTTTACTGCAGGTGTGTGTGGATACAGAATAAATGAAGCCACGCCCACCCGGGACAGGTGGAGAGCAGCGAGTCTCCATTACTCGTTTGTTGTTGGAGGCTCCATTTTTCACTTCTTCTGTGCGACAGCAGGTCTGGACCTTCATCCGTCACCGCGCGGTCACAGATGCTGGGTTTAGCTACCCGTGATTTTTATTTCTAACGCCGTGTACAATCGTTGTGAAAATGTCTCGGGAGGGTTCGGAGACTCGCCCACTCGTTTTACAAAGCTCCCACGTGGGTTGATCCCACCACGTGTCTGATTTTAGAACAGAAAGCACGACTAATGAAGCAGCCGCAGATCTGAGAGTTACTCCTCGTTTTGTGTCCCGGCTTTGGGTGGAAGAACTGAAGCAGAGCGCTGGCTGATGGTGAGAGCTTCCAGGTAAAGCTGGAGAATCAGCCTCACGCAGCAGATCGCCAGAGTATCCGAGTCATTCACGGGACAGACAGCGAACGTTCCTGGGTTTGTGTTATTTTCCACAGATCTGATTGGTCAGTAGGTGGTTATTTCGTAGCTGGCAATCTCTGGAAGGTCAGGTCATGCTTGTTTTGGAACGTTAAAGCCGGCGTTCCCACGGCGTTCCCATGGCGTACGGGGCACCGGAATGCTGCTGAGTCTGGTTCTGTGGTCAGACCTGTAAGCCTCCTGCTGTTGTTCCACTGGTTGTTTCATTGAGCAGTGTGTTTGTGACGCTCATGCTTGATTTCTTTAATCGGCTTCTTTTAATCTGTGATGATTTTCAAGGTCATATGTGATGTGATGAACTTGACATCCAGGTAAACGTCTCGCCGAATCTGTGTTTGACGCAGAAATGAAAACGCAACAAACACATCGAGCCGTCACGACTACAGCCGCCACTCTGACCCACGCCGCTCCGTCATAACCAGCTCCGACACTTTCAGCTCCTCCTGCAGATCATTCAGGAAACGGCAGGTTTAAAAACGCTTTCCCTCGGCGTGGCGGTCTGTGGAGACGTGGTTGTGGCGTACATGAAGGTAAAGGTGTGCAGAGATCAGAGAGCCGGGCGATGCGGTAGATGAAAGCAGGGAGTAAGACGAGTGAAGAGACCCACCGACATCAAGGCTAATGCTGCGTACCTCGGGAACAGCGTGGGCGTGTCTCGCTACGGGGCCGTGCCGTGATTGGACTCCTTAATCTGATGAACTCTGTCGCTCATCGACTCGTAGCTTTTCTCTGGGGAAGCTTTGCTGCGTCTGCAATGCTAACCAGCACCTCAGGAGCCGCTCTGAACCACGATCGATAACGCCTCGCCGACAGTGACCCGGTATGATGGTGCGAGCAGGCCCTGAACGCTAATGAACCCGTTCTATTAGGCGTATTGATCGCAGCCTCGGGAGAACACATTATCTTGTCTGACTTACTTTTCTTCCCCTCTCCGCCTCGTTGCGTTCCCGTTTCATTTCCCGCTTTGCTCGGCTGATATTTAAAGAACTACACAAACACTCACAGACGAACGTTCACTTAATCTGCTGCTCGCCGCCACACTGACTCACACACGCGCTCGGGTCAGCTCCACAACCGAACCTCCGCTCGCAGGCGGGGACCGCCTCCCGGCCAAGACCGTCCACTCCTGTCACATGACTCCGACAGGAACACTACACCAACACGGGAGGTCACTTCCTGTATGTGACCACGTCAGAGAGGACGAGCTGCTGGTGTGTGTGTCTGTCTGTGTGTGTGTGTGTGTGTGTGTGTGTCTGTGTGTGTGTGTGTGTGTGTGTGTGTCTGTGTGTGTGTGTGTGAGTCTGTCTGTGTGTGTCTGTGTGTGTGTGTGTGTGTGTGTGTGTGTGTGTGTGTGTGTGTGTGTGTGAGAGAGTCTGTCTGTGTGTGTGTCTGTGTGTGTGTGTGTGTGTGTGTGTGTCTGTGTGTGTGTGTGTGTGTGTGTGTGTGTGTGTGAGTCTGTCTGTGTGTGTCTGTGTGTGTGTCTGTCTGTGTGTGTGTGTGTGTGAGAGAGAGTCTGTCTGTGTGTGTGTCTGTGTGTGTCTGTGTCTGTGTGTGTGTCTGTGTGTGTGTCTGTGTGTGTGTGTGTCTGTGTGTGTCTGTGTGTGTGTGTGTGTGTGTGTGTGTGTGAGTCTGTCTGTGTGTGTGTCTGTGTGTGTGTGTGTGTGAGTCTGTGTGTGTGTGAGTCTGTCTGTGTGTGTGTGTGTGTGTGAGTCTGTGTGTGTGTGAGTCTGTCTGTGTGTGTGTGTGTGAGTCTGTCTGTGTGTGTGTCTGTGTGTGTGTGTGTGTGTGTGTGAGTCTGTGTGTGTGTGTGTGAGTCTGTCTCTGTGCGTGTGTGTCTGTGTGTGTGTCTGTGTGTGTGTGTGTGTGTGTCTGTGTGTGTGTGTGTGTGTGTGTGTGTGTCTGTCTGTGTGTGTGTGTGTGTGTGTCTGTGTGTGTGTGTGTGAGTCTGTCTGTGTGTGTGTGAGTCTGTCTGTGTGTGTGTGTGTGTCTGTCTGTGTGTGAGTCTGTCTGTCTGCGTGTGTGTGTGTGTGTCTCTGTGCGTGTGTGTGTGTGTGAGTCTGTCTGTGTGTGTGTGTGTGAGTCTGTCTGTGTGTGTGTCTCTGTGCGTGTGTGTGTGTCTGTGTGTGTTGTGAGTCTGTCTGTGTGTGTGTGTCTCTGTGCGTGTGTGTGTGTGTGTGTGAGTCTGTCTGTGTGTGTGTGTGAGTCTGTCTGTGTGTGTGTGTGAGTGTGTGTCTGTGTGTGTGTGTGTGTGTGTGTGTGTGTGTGTGAGTCTGTCTGTGTGTGTGTGTGTGTGTGTGAGTCTGTCTGTGTGTGTGTGTGTGTGTCTGTGTGTGTGTGTGTGTGTGTGTGTGTGTGTGTGTCTCTGTGTGTGTGTGAGCATGTTCTCCTCCAGAGCAGCTTTGCATGACTCACAGCTGGAAATAATCCTTCTTTATGTGACACTGACCCCCGATGCAGCTCCTCACTTCTTCCTCTGTCTGAAAGGAGCCGTTTTAGCTCCACCCCCTTTAGTTTGGCTGCTCCTCCAAACTGCAGGTATTGAGAGCATGTGGGTGGGGCTTCTGTCAGGCAGCAGCTCAGTTTAGAGTTTTGAAGCGTTGACGTGAGCGTGTTCGGTCGATGCCGTGGTGAATTGACCTTATGTACATATTTGGACGAGAGGGCGGAGCAATAAGTTATCAGCTGATGCTTGGATATCCATCCATCAGCATCCACAGACTGTATGAGAGCATCACACAGGAGCTGATTAGCGCTCATGCCGGTCGTCCTGCTGCCACACGCAGCAGCAGGTTTCCTCACTTTACAGTCAGACGTTTGTCACGCCGACGGCGTTTATGGCCTCGATGTCGGCGGGGAGGAAATGAGTCATGAGCGGATACTTTGTGCCGTTTAATATGTTTCATCTTGGCAGCTGTTGGAGATTAAGAGGTCAAATTTACGGAGCGGGATTCCAGGAATCCAGGACAAACATGGCGGTGCTCCAGGTTATAGTCTGCCACCCATCAGATCCACGGAGACCTGAATCTGTTGTAAATGAAGTTTTCCATCATTTCCTCGTCAGCTTTAATTATTTTGATCTCAGAGCAAAAGTGGAAGTTCTGATCATTTTGACTTTTTTACCTTCATGTTGAAGAATTAAACCATCTCGACTTAAACTTTTATTTATCTCGTTTCTTTACTCTCAGTTTAAAATGTGTTTATTTATTTTTTTTCATTTTTATTGTCCATAATTTTTTGCTGTATTACAAAATGAAGTTTTAATAATTCACATTGGTAATTGAGTCATGTTGACTCTTTTGTCTTTTAACTTGCATACAGTCGTTTATGTCCCACATTAAATAAATCAAAAGTTTATTGCAGCACGAGAAAAACATTAAAGTCTGAAGTTATTGTGTAAAAAAACTCAGTCCTCTATTTTTCCTCTTTCATAAAAATGAATTTTTTACTAAAAATTGAATAATTTTTTCTCCTAATAACTTTCCAGCAAATATAAGAATTATTGAGGTTTTTTTATCAAAAGGAAATTTAATCTTGGAGGTTTTTCCTCATTTATTTACTTAGAAACAGGATATTTTCACACATAATTTTAAACTGTGTGTTGCTTTATTATGTTATAAATATTGCAGTGAGACAGAAGCCGAGCTGAGCTGCAGAAGCGCTCATTAACTGTGAAATCTCTCCTTTAAAACAGTTCCTTTAATGACACATTTGGCTGTTTTCTTCTTTCACTGATGTCTTCTTAAAACTGAGATGATGCACAGCAGGACGCTTCCTCCCGGGAACCAGTTTTTTTAAGTGCCTCCAAACATGGTGTTGCTACCACAACTAGGGCAATTATTTGTGTTATTAACCCACTTACTCAAACTGCAGGGAGGCGAATACAGAGCGTGAAAATGAATGTGACATCTGCTTCATATGGATTTATCCTGCGGTCACAGAGCTCCTTTGGATGAGGAGATTCTTTCTCTGTAGAAATGACTACAGTCCGACTTTAGATCACAACTCAGCTGTGCTGCTTTTAGTACAGGCAGTGAGAAACGAACACAGACGCTGGACTTTCCCACTTTCACTGCAGACAGTGAACTAACCACTGACTGGACTTTCCCCTGTTACAGATGTTTGGTTTTGTCAGGCATCTGTTCAGGGTGCAGGTGCATCATGGGTACTGTAGGCGCCTCTCTGGCTCTGATTTTCTTCTTTGAATGGTTTTTGGGGTGAAATGTGGAGCCTGTCGTATGTTTTGGCGTCGCTCTTGTCCCGGACAGCTCCTGAATGGCTCTCTCTCATTAACAGCCTCCGTGTTGTGATGTGTTCAGGGTCTCCTGCGGCAGGTGGTTGAAGGCTAACGGCCCGGGGTGAGGACAGCTGCAGGATAACATTGTGCCGGCGGTGCCTCTGGAGGCTGCCGTGCAGATAAGATTGTGCCAGCAGCTCCGGGGTGTGAGGTGGTCCAGAGAGGGACTCCTGTTTATGAGATAACTTTGAGCTCGGCTCCCTTTGCCTCTGGCAGATAAATATGGAGGGCTGGAGAGGCGGGGCCTCGGGAGGGTTTAAGAGCAGAGATAGGACGACGCCGTCAGTCTCTGCCTGTGACCACATTATCTGGAAGCCGTGCTATTCGCTGGCGTACGTCTGCCTTCTGGCCATCCTGGGCCTCGCCACCTCTTCCTGAACAGCACAAAGACTGAAGTGCAAACACCGCTGCTCCCGAGCTCCTCGCTGGTCAGCTGACGGAGCCGAGCGCTCTGAGTCGCTCTGGGCTGAGACCAAAGATCTGAGCTCCTCAAACAGAGAGAAAAGCATGAAGACAGACGAGCTCAGGACGGAGACGCCTCAAAGACAAAGACGCGTCCTTTAAACGCGGAGCCAATGAAGGAGGCAGACGTGTCAGTGCCTCAGAGTCAGGGATGAGACATCAGTGTAAACACTGTACTCGTTCGTAATCCATACTTTACACTGTGATGTAGGATTTAATGATACAGACAGACGAGCTGTGTGTGAGGCTGACCTGCTGAGGGGGCGTGGTCTGTGTGAGTAACAGATCCTCTTTGGAGCTTCCTTTTGTTCTGCTCTCTGGGTCAGACTCTGATGGAACCTCTCGGAGTTCATAGTTCATCAGTTTATCAAAGATCTCCAACAGCACTGAAACCATGGCAGAGCCTCCGCCGTGCCTCACAGGTGGCTGCAGACTCTCACTGTCGGACCTGCTCGTACGCACTGACCATGACGTGGATCCATCGCTCCATCAGATCCTTCACTGACCGTTTCTGATGAGGCTTCAGATGATCAGTTGAAGGTTCAGATCAATCACCTCAGACCTGTGTGCTGAGGAGAGCGTACGTGTT
>NW_024387269.1:496798-504298 GCF_900408965.1 Simochromis diagramma | reverse complement strand
AGGTCGCCGGTCTGATGCCGGTCAGATTTGTACCAGGGTTGGCTAAAAGCTGCAAGAGTCGCCTTCAACAGGAGGAGACTTCCAGCCTAGACCCCGACTGTGATGGACAGATACAAAGGACAAAGAGGCCACGCCCCTAACAACGCACGCATGTTTCCGCTCATGTTGGTCACGTTTCTGTTCTTTGAAGGTGAAACCGTCTATAAGTGAACACAACCATTACAAACAAAATCAAGTTCAAAATGGAACAGGGCCAAAAATGAGTGAATAACCAGAAAGCTGAATGTGACCCGTGATGGAGGAGCTGGTCGGGTGGATGTTCGAGTGGAGGAAAACCTCAGCAGCCAGCAAGGACAGCAGTAGAAGCTCCGACACACGTTTAAATGTCAGCGTGATCATCAGGAGCTCAGAGTCTGCTGCCCATCAGCGAGGGAGGAGGGGCCTGCGAGGGACTTCTCTCCCACAGATCAGCCTCCGCAGCCCAGCAGGACCTGTGCTCTCTGCTGAGACATGAAAGACCGAGCTCAGAGTCACCGCCGCCGGTCCTGCCGCCGCCGCCGGCTCCCAGGGTCACCTTCTTCATGTGGAGACGTTTCCTCGGAGACGCCTTTGCTGCTCGTAGAATCTGACTTTCCTGATCCGCAGACTCTGAAGGGCGAAGACAGAAGCAGCAATATCAGCATGAAACATAAATACATGCTTTCACGTGAAGTTCATGTGTGTACGATAGAATAGAATAGAATAGAATAGAAAATCCTTCAATGGGGAAATTGACGTGCTCAGCAGTGACAGGCTCATGGAGCGTGCAGTCACACGAGACACGTGCACTTATTCAAATACTTTGTTTGCAGCTTTTGAAGCTGACAGCAGGTGTTTTCTCAGACTGAAGCTGCAGACGGTCTCTGTGTGCTGTTACCATGGTAACCTCCAACATTAAAAGCCCCTCCCTGTGCTGTGGAGGTCCCCTGGGTGACCCCTGACCCCGCTGCAGTACCTGCGCTGTCTGGAGGATCCGAGGTCACGCTGCCGGTGTCTCCTCCCACTGCTCCATGACATCAGAGCGCTGAGCTGCAGCTGATCAGAGAGGCGTCTCCAACCTGGCTGTACTGTGAGGAGTGTCTGCAGCTCCTCCTGGACCTCCTGAACCTCTCCTCCTCCTGGACCTCCTGGACCTCTCGCCTCCTGGACGTCTCTCATCATGGACCTCTCCTCCTCCTGGACCTCCTGAACCTCTCCTCCTCCTGGACCTCCTGGACCTCTCCTCCTCCTGGACCTCTCACCTCCGGGACATCCTGGACCGCTCTCATCCTGGACCTCTCTCCTCCTGGACCTCTCTCCTCCTGAACCTCTGTCCTCCTGGACCTCCTGGACCTCTCTCCTCCTGGACCTCTCTCCTCCTGGACCTCGCTCCTCCTGGACCTCTCTCCTCCTGGACCTCTCTCCTCCTGGACCTCCTGGACCTCCTGGACCTCTCTCCTCCTGGACCTCCTGGACCTCTCGCCTCCTGGACGTCTCTCATCATGGACATCTCTCCTCCTGGACCTCCTGGACCTCTCACCTCCGGGACATCTCTCCTCCTGGACCTCCTGGACCTCTCTCATCCTGGACCTCTCTCCTCCTGGACCTCTCTCCTCCTGGACCTCTCTCATCCTGGACCTCTCTCCTCCTGGACCTCTCTCCTCCTGGACCTCCTGGACCTCCTGGACCTCTCTCCTCCTGGACCTCCTGGACCTCGCTCCTCCTGGACCTTGCTGTCCTCACACTGAAGTGGCGCGAGGAGGGGTCCGGTGTAAACGCAGCACCACTCCTGTTTAAACCCCCAGATGTGGCTGCAGGTGACCAAACTCCTTCAGTGTCTCACACACACACAGCTGTGAGGAAGACCTCCTTCCCCCCCTCCTCCTCCTCCTCCTCCCCTGCGGTCGACATGTGTTGGTATCCTGAATGCACAAAGCATCGCTCAGCATGCAGAATCAATTTGGCCCTCTGAGGAGCCCGGGCTAATACACGAGCGTTTTACTGGCCAGCTAGAAGAAATTACAAGTGATAAATTGATATTAATCTCAATTGAGGCTGGGAATGGGATGAAACGGGGTCTGTGGCCTGGAGAGGATTAACAGCAGATGTCAGGAGGGAGGAGGGGGAGGCGGGAGGAGACGAACAAGGGGAGAAATATTGTCTGTGTCATGTGGTGTTCCTTCCTTTTAATGATTTTAAAAGCTAATCTTTCCCTCTGTGGGACTCTGAAACAGTGTCAGACCCGCATTAAACTGTCCACTGCAGCTGCAGCTGACAGAGCGCAGGTGAGCACACCTGTTAGCAGGAGGGAGGGGTCACCTGCATCCTGGTGACAGCCTCAGCAGGTTTACAGAGCTATGATTCTTTATCAGGGTGCCTTTAAAAAGTCTCAAATATGAGGCCTCACAGCCAGGTTTTGTTGTCCTGCACAACCATGTCAACCAGCAGTCCAAGCAGACACTCCCACAACTCCCTGCTCCAGCCAATCACAACGTCTCCGCAGAGTCACCGGAGCTTCCAGGTCAGAAGCTGAGCCTCAGTGCCGTTTGCTGGGCCCCGCCCACGTCTGGTTTTTGAAATGAAACCTTGATGCTTGGCTCTGCCTTCATCAGAGCAGAGCGGCACGCCGCCACCTGTGACGCCCCAGCCTCGAGCTGACAGGCTCACAGGTGCTTGCCCATACTCCCGAAGCGCCCGCCACAGGAGTCCAGCACGCACTGAAAGGGACACAGGTGATTGACATATGAGCCAGCAGTAAACACAATGGTATCGCCTAGGCAACCGGAGCCCGGAGTCGTCCACGAGCGAGCGCGCCTCAGCTGCAGAGCATCAGCGTGGACGCTGTGAGGTGGAAACGCAGGCGTGAGACGATGAAGAGCAGCCACCTGTAACCTGCCTCTGTGCAGTCAGGTGAAGCTCACTCTTACCTCCACCTTTACGAGGGCGGGGCTCACACACTGACTAGAAATAAAGGGGCCGTTTGATTGGTTTCAGCTTTCGCGGTGGCGCCCTCCTGTTCTAGGTCACGTGTGTTTGACTGTGATCATGGACCTTGTCTCTCCTTTAAACTGGACACTGTGGTTAAACTGGTGTTGATCGAGGCTGTGCGCTGGAGTGATGCGCTCAGCGCCGAGGACGTTTACACTCTCTGAGTTTTCCTCTGCGGCTCCTTTGGACAGAAATCGTCTTGTGAATATTTCGCAGCAATAAAAGCAGCACACGTGTGACACGATGTCTGTTTCTAAACCCCTTCAAAGATAAAGGACACAGCGGCTCTTCAGTTTGTGTCTCAAACGCAGCTAAAAGGAAGATAATTATTCAAATTCCCTGTTTGTTTTTTTCCATCTGCAGCTTTTCTTTGAAGCAGGGTCAGACGTGTGTTTGTTCGGCACCGGAATCAAAGAACAAAGGACCTCAATCTCTCACCTGTGGAGGGAAAACGCCGCCCGCTCTCAGCTGATGTACACAGAGCTTTTATTCTGTGCTTTAGAATAATCCCGAGTCGCAGCGGGTCATCGCACACGGCAACGTTTTGCACCGCAGTGATGTTGGAGCGCCGAGCGCTGCTGTGAAGTGCACCTCGCACGGTGCCCGTGGGAGCCTGATAAAGGCTTAAGTGAGCTGAAGGTGCTTTCCTCGCGGCTTTAAATCAGGTTTAATCCTCGTGCTGTTCACACACGCCTGTTATCGCTTCGTTAAAGAAAACTTTTAAACTCGTGCTGCAGATTCGTCAACGTTTCTCCGAGCTGCTGCTGACGCAGTCGGCTCGTGTCGGAGAGATTTCATTTTCATTTCGGTATTTCTTTGTTAATCGGTACCAGATGGAATCAGAGACCATGTTTCACTGGAAATCCTGAATTCCTGTTTGTCAGCTGTTTGTCAGCTGCCACTCCACCTTCATCATCATCACCGTCGATCACCTGGCAGCAGCTCCGTGATAGGCTGCTTTACGCAGACACACTGCTGACTCATCAGAGCGTTTCAGGCGCCGTCAGAGTGACAGACGCGCTGAAGCTGGTGACTCCGCCCTCTCTGTGTGTAAACACCCTACAGACACTCACAGACAAACATGTCGCAGGTTCAGGAAGTGCTATAGAAACCAGCAGCCTGTGTGTCGGCCTGTAAACCTGTTGGCTGTGGGGACTGACTCGCTGCTGCCCCTGCTGGACCTTTGTGTGATTACCGATGAACATCTGCTCCAAGCAGCAGCAGCTCACTTTATCACGGTGCTGGTCTGGGGTCAGTGTTTACTCAGCATTAACGTCACTTTGGGTTCTTGGCTAGCTTAGCGTTAGCTTAGCTTTAGCTTAGCGTTAGCTTAGCATTAACATGCTGTCAGGTGTCTCGTGTTGTGTGTAAATATTAATCACAGTGACAGTAAAGGAGGTAAAGGGCTGTGACGTCATCACGTACGCCGCGTCCTCTGAGTGAACTCACAAAGTACAAAGTACAAACTACAAGCACACAAACACGAACGTAGCTCAGAGTGGCGGACACACTCGGCCTCGTTGGTCCAGCTGTGAGTCCGTTACCGTGAACTATGGAGCGGCAGATTTGTGCTGAACTAAGCTGCACACAGCTGATGTTAGCCAGGAAACATTACACACTGACTTTAATACAAACACACACAGTTTGTTGTGTGAAGAACTCAAACATGAGCTGAACAAACAGTAAAGTTCCTAAAGACAAACTGTTAAAGGAGGAAACAAAGCAAACTTACAGTTTCTTCACACACCAACAACAAGCTCCACTCCACGAAGTTCAAGAAGTGAAAGTAAACTTTCAGCCTAATGCGGCGTTTGAAGACAATCGGGGGCTTTGAAACACTATGCTGCGTTCAGGTGCACCTCAGAAACTCCCAAACCTCTGGCAGGCTGTGATTTATTTCTGCTGGTTTTCCAGTTTGAAGCACAAACATCCGTCATCACTTTGTTGTTCTTCTTCCTGCAGCGTTTGAATGTTTCAGCACTGAACTGATGTTTGTTCAAAGCTCATTTCAACCTGTTGAAGTCATGAATGAAAGTGCAGACTGAGAGTGGATCACATGATGTTTAAGGTGTGTCATGTGACATGTTCAGTATTGTCACACATGTCTAGATTGTCCCTGATATCATAACTGCTCAAACACTGATGATTATATTTGAAGAATTATTCCTGATGGCAGCAAAGTTTGAATGGAGCTCTCTGTCTGTGCTGATTTGTCGCCCTCTGGAGGTCAAAGCACAAACTACATGATTTCAGTGCAACCACTGACCGATGGATGCTTCGTAAGTGCAATCGCAACACGCCTATTACCTGTAATATACACCTGTAAATGTATTCTGTTGGTTTACTCTTATTTCAAACAACGTTTCTTACTTTTGATCAATGAATGAGGAGCGTTGGGATGTGTTGCGAGCATTGAGTTACTTATTTTCTCTCCCGAAACGTAAAAGAGGAGATTTTTTAAAAGTGCCGCCGCATCTCAAACTCGCAACAGCGCCGGAAGACCGTAGTGGCCAAAAGTATATTACATCCGTAGTGGTTTAGCACTACCATAGAGAAACGGTTTAGGCCGTTTAGCTAAACAATCCCAGGCTCCCGCGCGGGAATCTACCAGCAATTCTTATGTGCCATGACTACTAAGCAGTTACCACAAATTTTGCAGATATGCCAATAATCATTCAACCATGAAAGGTTTTTATTTACAGACAGAACAGTTTGTTATACCTGGAGGAAAAAACACTTTTATCGCAAATGTTGTCAATGTTCTTTCAAATTGTGTCTCTTTATTGTTCTCCTGCATCCTGCTGTCTAAACCCAGCAGCAAGATTATAACCTGGAATGTCTTTGTTTGTGTTTGGAATCAATTTTGTTTAATATAATTGTTTATTTTTTCACTGCATGTCAAGATGCAGAAGAAAGTTGCGCCATATCCAGGGAAAATCTCTGTGGCGTTCCACAAGGGGCCACTTGGATACCTTCTCCAGGACTTGTCAAAAGAAGCTCGAAGGATTAAAAATGACCCCAAGCTTCAGGACAAGTCTGCACCTGTGAGGGAGGATGATGCTCAGACTGTCATCTATCAGAGAGGAGGGGATGCCTCTGACATGAAGGAAGTGCAGGGAGAGTACATCCTGCAGTTTGGAAAATATAAAGGGAAATCTTTCTGGTGGCTTCTGGAGAATGATGTCGGGGACACCATGTACCTGATCAAAGATCTCAAGAAGCAAGAGGCTGCAGGGACCTCTGTGGAAGAAGGGCATGGCAAGGAGAGCTTGCATTCATTTGTACAGTAAGCTCTCAGCTTTGCAGAGATAAAAACTCTTCTGAGCTACGAGACCAGTAGAGTGAGTGTTGCAGCAGAAGCCTCTGAGGATGATCAGCTGGTTGGCTTTGGGTCACGAGCCAAGAGCACCTGGAAGGAGATTTGGGACGGCAGAGGTGACGGCTATGCAGACCTTATCATGAGGAAGAGCTGCAGTCAAGGAACACGGATGCATGAGCTGCAGCAGTGCCTGCGGAAGAAGTAGCAGTCTGCGCCTGCTTCCACAAACGCCCCAACTAAACAACCTCTTGGTAAGTTGTTCTAATAATATTTTAATAACATTGTTGACATGAAATATAAATTCAGTACATATTTGTCTAATTGTTGCCTCCATCACAGGGATGGATGAGGATGAAAACCTGGAGGACACAATGCCGAGCATCTCACCTGTAAAACTACACATGCAGAGCTGTAAGTACTGCGTTATTACTACATGTCAGACATGATAATGGCTAAGTCTGTTTCTGTCTCATATGTCCCTGTCCTCTGTCTCTGCATAACTAGTCACTGTGGCAGCAGCAGCAGCAGGGTCCACACCCAGAGGATCTTCAGGAGCAAACAGGTTTTCAAATGAAAGGTTTCAGAACTGGAGTACAATTGTTTTCTCTGCAAAGCTGAGCCTGAACTTGAACTTTTATATATTGTCTTGTTCTTGTTTTTTGTGTGTTCTGGCCACGTTCCAGTGATGTTCCTCTAATAGCATGGTTGTATGCTGGCTGTATGGTGGAAGAAAACAGTAAATAAGGGAGAAACAGTTGATTTTGTATATAAGACAGTTTTGTTCTAGTTGTGAATGTTTCTTTTGTTTCTATAAATATAAACTGATTGTAAATATAAAAGTGTAAATAAATAGTTTTCTGCAAAAATATCAACACAGTTTTCTTCTTAGAGTTCACCTATATGTTTCTATATCTGTGTGTGCTCCCCATCAGGTAATCAGTTTTAATAAGTTGTGAGCGCTGCCCTGAAAGCTTACATATTATTTCTAAATCACTTCATGTAATGATAACAAGTCATCCTTTCTCTGGAGGAGTCTCACAGCTTTTATCTTCATAATCTTTCTGTTTTCATTTATATTATTAGAAACATGACTGCTGTCTTTTATCTGTGTGACTGTACAGCCTGTGTCAGACATGACCCCCACACAATGTCTGACGTGATCTTTAATACATGCA
>NW_024387269.1:451558-496773 GCF_900408965.1 Simochromis diagramma | reverse complement strand
GCATTGTTTGCGGCGGCTGTGACTTCTCTGAAGCATTTTTACAAGCGATTAAAACGCTGAAGTCATAATCAGCCCTCTGGATCATTTTTTCATTCAGTGAATAATAACAGGGGCGGGAACCTGTTTTCCCAGTCAGCAAACTGAGCAGCGCATCGCAGAACGTTGGCCGTGTGCTTGCTGTGTGTGTGTTGTTCACAGGTGAGGAATGAATGGCGCCGGCGGCATGTGATCTCGTCCTGATGAGGTTGTCCTGTTATTTGGTTCCTTTCAGTTGGGTTTCCTTTGCTCACATCGAGCAAGGGCCGCTCATGGCCGCTAACCGGCAAACGTACAGCTGCAACGTCGCCTCAAAACCGGGACCCGGGGGACTTATTCCTTCCTTCATTCAATTGATATGCAGTTTTTAAATAAAATCATGATCCACAGTGGACTTGAGTTTAGACAGCGCTCACAATAAGTGGAAGAAAGCAGACGAGGTTTGTGAGGAGGCGCGGCCTGCCCACGGCCGAGGTTGACTCAGCCGAGAGATAACTGCAGGTTTAATGGAGGCCTTGGGTCAGGAGGGACAGGAATGAACTACAGTGAGTGTGGAGAAGTCCAATGCTCTGCGTGAAATGGCTGTCCTACTGTCAGCTGAAGGAGGAGAAAGCAAAGGAAAGGAGGGGGGAGGTCATGGATTATAATTAGCGGAACAGTAAAACACAGAGAAGCAAATACACTCCAGGAATCTGTGAAGGGAAGTGGATAAGAAACACCCGAGTGCAATCATGGGAATCCCCGGCAGCCACGTCTATTGCAGCATAACTAAGGGAGGATCCAGGGTCACCTGGTCCAGCCCTAACTATATGCTTTAGCAAAAAGGAAAGTTTGAAGCCTAATCTTGAAAGTAGAGATAGTGTCTGTCTCCTGAATCCAAACTGGAAGCTGGTTCCACAAGAAGAGGGGCCTGAAAACTGAAGCTCGCCCCTCCCATCTACTTTTAATACTCTAGGAACAACAAGTAGGCCTGCAGAGCGAGCGCCCAAGAGAGGAAACAGTCCTGTTAAACCGTTTGGTGCCTCTGGGAGACATCAAACAGTGAAGTTTCATGGACTTTGGGTTAGGGGCTTGTGTTCTCTCTAGTGTCACGTTTAGCACCGAGCGTGTTGTAAAGTTTTTCTTATCTGTGAAGGCTGTTTTCCATGGTTGATGGGAGTTCCTAGGGCTCTGTGGCTGGAGAAGGCCGCCTGCGTCCCTCTGCTCTGCTCTGGATACCAAGATGAGATTCTGCTCGCTTTAATCCTGCATATCCATGTTAAAGAGACTGGCAGCAGAACATAAGGAGACGCGAAGATTTCCAGTGAGCTTCCTTCACACTCCGATGGTCGGTTTTTGGATGCCTGAATATCCGGGCGAGGAAATTAGCCCGGCCGGAGGCGTTTTCATGACTGCTCGTTACTATATAGTTGGGGTGACGCGAGCCCCTCGTCTCACCCCCCCCCCCCGCGGTGCTTGTGTGCTTCACCAGGAACGAAGATGGAAAGAAGGCAGGAAGAGGGAGAACGTGTGAGAACAGGGAGGCGGGGCAGACGAGCCCTCTGCGTTGGCGGGCCAGATGGGGAAGCGAGACAAATGTTTGTTGAAGCGGGTCGGCTGCTGGGCGACCGCGGCCCGACAGCAAGCCCCACACGCAGTCAGGAGGGCCGGGGGTGGCAATGAAGGGAATGAGGGCCAAAAAAAGGTATCCATGGCAACGGTGCGGAGAACCCTACACTGGCCCCTGGATAAGTGAGACTGGAAGCCCCCCCCCAGAGAGGGTTGATATGGTAATATTGGCTTCCGTCCCAGGCGGAACATAGACGCATGCTGTGACTAACAGCGAGCAGAAGAGGCGGCTTTCCCCTGCACCGCGTCACCTAACCCAACACTGACCGCGGGCCATACCAACGGCTATCAAAGCGCCGGCTTAATCGACGAGGAAGTAGTAACGCAGCAGCGTGGGAGCAAAGTTCTGCCCGAAACAGTGATAAAATAACAGCGAGGGGGCGCAGGAGTGTTCAAGTACCTCGGCTCCGTTCTTTTTTATTTCTCTCCCATTGTAAACCCAGTGAACATTTACTCGACTCGCCCTTTTTGGTCTCCGTTGCAAATCTACCTTAGAGTTATTGCATCTAAAGCAGAAACCTGCAAGGCCGGCCTCCCGACAGGAACCAGAACGAAAGGCAAAGCTGTCATGACGCCATCTGCGCAGCAGCACAATTATCGGTCCAGGATCAGCCTCGTCAGCAGCGCTTACCTGGGCGGAGCATCTAGCCCTCACCGACCCCACAGAGCACAAGTTTCTGCAGAGCTCAGCTTCAACGAAAGTTGTCAGTAAAGCGGCGTGAGAATGGACAGGCGTGGACACAGAGTGCATTTGTAGGTTTTTCGCTCTAAAAGTGCAAAGGTTGAGGAGGAGAGTAGTATAAATGTGGCAGCAGAATGCCAAAAACCCACGTCAGGGCCAATGCATGTTGTGTCCTGAACGAGGTCCTTTCAACAGAGGAGGCGTTTCGATAACAGCCTTACTCCTGTCAATCTTGTTCTAGTGTTACTGTCATGAAACTTGAAATGACCGGTAACAATACGCTGACTGAGGCCTGTAAGTCTCAGATGGAGCTGCTGGAGCTTCCGCACCGGCGACTTGGGGGCGATTTTGCTGGGGACGTCCCCCCCTCCTAATACATGCAGCACAGCTGGAGCTGCAGACAGTTTCTCACTTCTGGTGATAATATTTTTGATGTAGGTATTGTTGCTTGCTAGCTTGAAGCTTATCTACAAAAGTAATTCAATAAGGAGAGATCACGTGGAAAAACTCAACATGATTTATTGAGATACAGAAATAAATGTAACTGTTTGGCAGTTATGAGCCATCATAGCAGAAAGAATCCCAGCAGTGACAGGATGTTGCACAACCACCACCCCAGAGTCAACATGCTGATAGTAATGAAGATGAAGATGGAGGCTGGGACAGGGCTCTGAGTGACCACGGTGAGGAGGAGAAAGGAGAGGAGGCGGGCTGCATGGCTGCGGATCTGAAATGCAGAAGAGCAACCGATTTAAAGCATGCAGAGTGGAGGCTGGCAAGAGCATGACTGGAATAAAGCAACGATGTCAGTACTGAGTTTGTGCTGGAAAATGAATAGACATAAACTAACAGCCACCAGGAGGCAGACAGATGATTTATCACAGACATGCCTTATTGAAATTATGTATAAGCTTCATGTTCTATGTCATCAGAATGTATCTGTATTATAGTTTTAGCTTTAGTCTTTGTATTAAAAGTTGGATGTCTCCATAATTGTAGACTATATATCTGCTATGTATCATCTCAAGACTGTGATGATACAGTTTAGTCTGAGTTATGTACTTTGTGACAGTATAGGTACGTAATGCAGAAAAATTGCTCCACAGGCCATAACACTATATAATATAAATAAAATGATAATGAAATAAAAATTAAAAGCAAAGTGAAAAATAAATGTTATCCACAATAAGTAGATTGAAAATGGTGTTTAACTTTTGATAATGTAACACAACCTTTGTCCCAACCAGGACTCGAACCGGCGCTCAGACAGTTCAGTGTAAAAAACAATCTTTTTTTTCCAATGCCTGAAAAGCTGCGATTTGATTGGCTGTTTCTCCGTTACACCTATACGTGATGGGCCCCCGCAGAGACAGGAAGTGTTTTTATGACTGAAACACTGAGGCTGTGTCCCAGTTCAGGGTCTGCACGCTTGAAGTATGCATTTTAAGTGCGATTACGTCACCGCCACGCGACGACGGCTGTCCCAATTTGAAGTGTACTTCAAATGTATACTCATATATACTGAAATATATATATGTACATATATATATATGTATATTTAAATATGTATATATATATGTATGTATGTATGTATGAATGAATGTATGTATGTATGTATATATATACAGTATGTGTCCCCTGCTCTGCATCATTAGAACATTAACAGACCAACAAATATAAGTTTGTCATACTTTATCGATGAAATCTGGGAGAATATAAATAACATCTGTAGCAGAAGCAGTGTGTCACTCTTGGTCTTGCAAGACAATTTTGCGTCCAGTTGTTAATTCTTGAACAATGTGCACCAATCTCTTACAAAAGATGTGGTTTGCTATGGTTCTCTGACCCAACCAGGTTACTAAAGTACTGAAAACGAGGAGACAACATTACAACAACGTGCCAAATAAGCTAGGTCCATCATGTGATCTGCCAAAGTTTAAGGCGTAGATTTTGGTACGAATTTCATTCAAATTCTGTTGTTCTCATTCAAATGCTTTTGTTTTCATTCAAATTCCTCGTTCATCCACAGAAATTTGTATTTTAAAGCATGAATTCTGGGAACTTTGTCTGAAATATAGCCGGCTGTGTGCTTCAACACAAAGTCGATTTTATTAGTGTTACTGTGTGTTATGTTAGGGCACACCAGCGGTTTTCATCAAAATCCCTTCTCAAAGTATAACACATGCATATTTTTCTGCAGTCAACCTCACCTGATACTTATCATATTGTGTTAATATTGTGTTAATCAATTCTGTCCACCATGTTTCTGCAGAGTTAGTCAGTTTCTCCTCCAAGACTCTGACAAAAATGACACATACTGTCAGTAAGCAGTGTTCTTTGGATGAAGACAGCCCAGGACTTCATGTTTTAAAACATTTCTTCTGCAAAAAGTAAAACAAAAATCTTCATTTTGTGTTCAGCTTCTCAGAAACACGCAGACATCCCACTGTCAGGCCAATAAAACAGGTCTAACAGCATCACTTGTTGTTGATGATGTTCACACAGGAGAGATTTTGTCATGTGACGGCTGTCTGCAGGCAGGAAAAGGACCCAAATGCAGACTCAAGTGAGGCGGGAGCGAAAGTCAAAAAGCAGCTTTATTGCTGGACAAAAAAACCACACAAAACCTAAACTGGGCAAAATCGAACAAAAACCACACAGGACCAGACACACAGCATGAGGGGCATCCCAACACTGACACGGAGACACACAGGGCTAAAACACACTGGGGAATAACGAGGGGACACAGCTGGGAGAAATCAGACACGACAAGACCAAGAGGAGCAAAACTCAGTACATTCACAAAGGACACAGACCTTCAAAGTAAAACAGGAAATGTAACACTGAGACATGGACTTGACAGGGGACACAGCTGACCGGGGAGACAGAGCAAATAAGAAACACAGAGACCAAACATGAGGGAGGCAGAGAGAGCACTAAACACTGACCAGGACCGATTTAAAGAAAATGATTTTTCCACAACAACACTGACAGTAGCAGGTGAAAGTCCCCACACAGCAGTGATGTGTGTGATGGCAGAGAGTCAGCACTAAAGAGTCATTAGAAGAAAGCACACACACACACAGTCATGTTTTTATATTTTAGTGAGGACATAATGCTTTCCTGAGCCACTTCCCTTAACCATAACCATCAAACATGAATGCCTAACTCTAACTGAGCCCAAACCTGACCATAACCTCACCGTAACCCTGACACCAAAACCAAAATGCCTTCAAACTCCATTTTTATCCCTATGAGGGCTCTTGTTCCCCACAGAGATGTGTAAACATGTACACACACAACCCCGTTCAGCTATCTTAGTGAGGACCCTCATTGACATAATGGTTTCCCTAGCCCCTTACCCTAACCATTAAAAATGAATGCCTAATCCTGACCTTTACCCTACACGTAACCATAACCTAATTGTAACCCTGACACTAAAACCACATTTTGAGCCTCAAAAATGTGAAGGGTTGTGTGTCCTCACAAGTGACTGCTGGTTCTCACAAGTATAGTACAATGTTGATGTCGTTCCTCACAAAGATAGCTAGACAGGAACACACACAGATGAGTAAGAGAACAGCTGTTACAAAGACAAAAGCTGCAAAGGTGAGAAACTGAGAGCGAGACAGTAACATGTTGCTAACAGAGCTTCATTATGTTGTCTTGTAACCTTCCAGTGAGATTTCTCCTGTTTTGGCTTCCTGTTAAATCCAGAATTCAAAATCCTGCTCCTCACATACAAGGTCTTAAATAATCAGGCCCCATCTTATCTTAATGACCTTGTAGTACCATATCACCCTATTAGAGCACTTCGCTCTCGCTCTGCAGGCCTACTTGTTGTTCCTAGAGTATTTAAAAGTAGAATGGGAGGCAGAGCCTTCAGTTTTCAGGCCCCTCTTCTGTGGAACCAGCTTCCAGTTTGGATTCAGGAGACAGACACTATCTCTACTTTCAAGATTAGGCTTCAAACTTTCCTTTTTGCTAAAGCATATAGTTAGGGCTGGACCAGGTGACCCTGAATCCTCCCTTAGTTATGCTGCAATAGACGTAGGCTGCCGGGGATTCCCATGATGCACTGCTTCACTCACTATGTGTTAACAGACCTCTCTGCACTGAATCACACTTGTTATTAATCTCTGGCTGTCTTCACAGTGTGTCTTTGGTCCTGTCTCCGTCCCCTCAGCCCCTAGGCAGTCAGTCAGATTGCCGCCCCTCCCTGAGCCTGGTTCTGGTGAACATGTGTTTCTGTTAAAAAATATAATAAAAAATATAAATAAGATTGAAGTGAATGTGAGTCAGACTCAGAAGGAGACTCCACCTGTGCTGCTCTCTGTATCACCTGTGTCTTGTCCATATAGGCACCTCTTTCCTCCAGTCTGGACCCGGTCATTGTGCAGCCTGCAGCCCCTGGTGCTGTTTTCCTCTCAGGCTGACTGTGTTGTGGTGGGAGACAGCGATGGTCATGTGACTGTCTACCAGCTGAAGAAGCTCAGTGTAGGAGAGCAGAGCCAGGTAACATTAAGCTGGTAGAAAGGACGGGCTGATTGTAGTAGTGGGGAGACGTCTCATTTCAAGTGCTGTCTGCCTGGTGTGTGTTCGATAGCAGAGACAATGACGTGGTTTTAAATTTTGTTCTGGATGTTTTCTTACAGGTGGATGTTCTGGAAGACCTCATCTGCTCTGCAGCATCTAGATAACTTTATGGAACAAACACACGTATGTCCAGTCAGCCTGAGGTTGGTGACAGAGCCGTCTGTAGAAATCTACATATGACACAAAGATAGCCACAGTCCTGTTTCCATTGGCTGCTGCTTCATGAGCAGCTGTAGAGAGACTAGCTTACAGATAAGACAGAAGAATCAGCAGCTACAAACACGTTCGTATGGCTGTTTATAGGTGAGTCACCTGACCAGTGTTGGTCAAGTTACTTAAAAAAAGTAATCAGTAACTAATTACTGATTAATTATTTTCAAAAGTAATTAGTTACATTTTAAAACATGATTTATCCCCTGAATAGGTGATAAATGGCCTGTATTTATATAGCGCTTTACTCGTCCCTAAGGACCCCAAAGCGCTTTACACATCCAGTCATCCACACACTGGTGATGGCAGCTACATTGCAGCCACAGCCACCCTGGGGCGCACTGACAGAGGCGAGGCTGCCGGACACTGGCGCCACTGGGCCCTCTGACCACCACCAGTAGGAAACGGGTGAAGTGTCTCGCCCAAGGACACAATGACCGAGACTGTCCAAGCCGGGGCTCGAACCGGCAACCTTCCGATTACAAGGCGAACTCCCAACTCTTGAGCCACGATCGCCCCATAAAGCGATAGATCTTTCAGCCCAATTCTACTTTTTCTGCATAATCCATCATACAAAATGTAATCAAATGGAAAAGTCTCTTTTTAAAACTTGTTTTATTAGTTTTAATCTTTTAACTTCATGCATCAAGCAAGCATTAAATTAACTGCAACATTCTCTGACTGGAAGAAATTAGTTTAGCATTTAAAGCTATTTTCTGCACATTCCAGCACATAAAATAAAATATTTTTTGTGTTTACACTCAGTCTTTCAAATAGATGCAAGTAAAACACAGCAGAAAATAAATAAAGTCAAAGACTCAGCGGTCCTGTTGCTCTATTTTCACCTGTAAAGCAGGAGTGAGGCAGGCGGAGGTTTACCCTGGTGCAGGTGTGCCGCGGTCAGTGGAAGAATCCGCGAGTTTCTCTGTGAGTTTCCCATTACGTCGTAGCTACTCGGTGCTTGCTCGGGCGTTTGGGGTTTTTTTTTCGCTGTAAAAAGAAGTTTTCTTCCCACGCACAGCGGACGCTAATGTTTTTGTCACTTTTTATGGAATCAAACTCAAAGTAAGGTCAGTACTTCCACGCTTTAAACGCTGCACGCTCATACTCTCTCCCCACTTGATATATGATCCACTGTTGATCTGCACACAGCTGTTGTCACGAACGTCGCACTCGCTTACGTCACTGTTATGAGACATTCTCGCAAAAAAATCACAGTTTTAGTAACGCAGTAACGCAGCGTTCCTACACAGTAAATTTCCCAGTGTTAAATCAGCAGTGTTAAAGTGTATTTACTCTAATAGAGTCATTATAACGACAGCTGGAGCAAAACGCCTCCCAGTGTGGGTGATAATTCGCGGAGTTAAAAGAGGCAGTGTCAATGTTACTCAGAATCAGAAAGAAATCAGAAATCAGAAAGGGGTTTATTGCCAAATGTTGAGCAGGTTTACAACATTAGGAAATTGCTGCGGTGCTTCAGTGCAAACATAGTGTCATAAAGATATAAAAATAAGAATAAGAATTAAAAGTGCTCCGTAGAAAGATATGTGCATGAGATATACATGAGATATATACATGGGAATAAGAATTAAGAGTGCTACGTAGAAAGATATATACATTAGTGCAGGTGGTGATCAGTGCCAAACATGGAATGATGCAGTGACACAGCGTAGGGTCATGTGTTAGTGGTGGGGATAGTCATATGGTTATTGTTCGTGTGTCCAACAGCAGAGGGGAAGAAACTGTTCTTATGGCGAGAGGTTCTGGTGCGAATGGACCGGAGCCTCCTGCCTGAGGGGAGCAGGTCAAACAGACTGTGTCCAGGGTGAGAAGGGTCAGCTGAGATCCGAGCTGCACGCCGCAATGTCCTGGAGGTGTACAGGTCCTGCAGGGATCGGAGTCTGCAGCCAATCACCTTCTCAGCAGAGCGCACAACACGCTGCAGTCTCTGTTTGTCCCTGATAGTGGCTCCAGCGTACCACACGGTGATGGAGGAGGTGAGGATGGACTCGATGATAGCAGTGTAGAACTGCATCATCGTCCGTGTTGGCAGGTTGAATTTCTTCAGCTGCCTCAGGAAGTACATCCTCTGCTGGGCTTTCTTGATGACGGAGGTGATGGTGGGCTCCCACTTCAGGTCCTGGGTGATGGTGGTACCCAGGAAGCGGAATGAGTCCACAGAGGTGATGGGGGTGTCAGTCAGGATGATGGGGGGGAGTGGGGCTGTGTGCTTCCTGAAGTCCACAATAATCTCCACTGTCTTCTGGGCATTCAGCACCAGGTTGTTGTGGCTGCACCAGGACACCAGACGTTCAACCTCCCTCCTGTAGGCAGACTCATCACCGTCCGAGATGAGCCCAATAACGGTGGTGTCATCTGCAAACTTGATTAGCTTGACAGACTGGTGGGTGGAGGTGCAGCAGTTGGTGTACAGGGAGAAGAGCAGAGGAGAAAGAACACAGCCCTGAGGGGAGCCGGTGCTGATGGTCCGGGAGTCCGAGACATTCTTTCCCAGCCTCACATGCTGCCTCCTGTCCGTCAGGAAGTCAGTGATCCACCGGCAGATGGGATCAGGCACATTCATCTGGGAAAGCTTGCCTCGGAGATGGTCTGGAAGGATGGTGTTGAAGGCAGAGCTGAAGTCCACAAACAGGATCCTGGCGTAGGTTCCTGGGGAGTCCAGATGCTGAAGGATGAAGTGTAGGGCCATGTTGATGGCATCGTCTACAGACCTGTTGGCTCTATATGCAAACTGTAGGGGATCCAGGAGGGGGGCCGTGAGGGTCTTGAGATGGGAGAGAACTAGGCGCTCAAATGACTTCATGACCACAGATGTCAGAGCCACGGGTCTGTAGTCATTTAGTCCAGTGATCCTAGGTTTCTTGGGGACAGGGATTATGGTGGAGGACTTGAAGCAGGCAGGCACATGACATGCCTGCAGTGAGGAGTTGAAAATGCCAGAAAACACTGGGGCCAGCTTGTTTGCACAGTGTGAGGGTGGCAGGAGACACACCGTCTGGGCCAGGAGCTTTCCGAGCATTCAGGTTCTTAAACTGCTTCCTCACATCTGCTTCATGAATATGAAGAGTTGTGGTGGGAGGAGGTGGTGTGAAATCCTCTTTTGTGTGGGGTGAGGAGGGGGGTGTTGTAGGTGAACAGTTTGAAGGTGGTGATGGCTCTATGGAGGGGGGAGAGGTGGGGGAATTAGTGTCCAAAGTGTCTCTATTGTTGGGGCCGTTGGAGGTGTGAAGGCTGCCTGATGGCTCGTCAAAACGGCAGTAGAAGTCGTTTAGGGTGTTGGCTAAGAGCAAGTCGTCAGTGGAGTGGGGGGTTTTAGGCTTGTAGTTGGTGATATTCCTAAAACCTTTCCACACAGAGGCCGAGTCATTCTCTGAGATCTGCTGCTGCATCTTCTCAGAGTGCTGGTGTTTAGCAACGTCCACTTCTTTAGTGAACCTGTACTTGGCCTCTCTGTAGCAGTCCCTGTCTCCGCTTCTGAACGCCTTTCTCTTTTCCAGCCACAGCTTTTTGAGTTTAGGAGTAAACCAGGGTTTGTCATTGTTATAACTCACCCTGGTGCGTGATGGCACAATGCTGTCCTCACAGAAGTGGATATAGGAGGTGACAGTGTCCGTAAACTCGTCCAAGCTGTTAGAAGCAGCTTTCATTGTGTCCCAGTCTGTGGTCTCCAAACACGTGCGAAGCTCCTCCACAGCCTCGTTGCTCCACAGTTTTTTTGTCCTCACGACAGGTTTGGAGAGCTTCAGCCTCTGTCTGTACGCGGGGATTAGGTGGATCATGGCGTGGTCAGAGAGTCCGAGTGAAGCGCGCGGCACCGCGCGATAGGCCCCGCTGATCGTGCTGTAGCAGTGGTCTAATGTCCTCTCCTCTCTGGTCGGGCATTTAATATACTGCTTGTATTTGGGAAGCTCATGGCTCAGATTGGCTTTGTTAAAGTCCCCAAGAGCAATGATGAGAGAGTCCGGGTATGTCCGCTCCATGTGGAGAATCTGCTCCGCGAGTGCGCCCTGAGCTGCCTGCGCATCCGCGTCTGGCGGGATGTAAACAGCGGCCAGGATGAATGAAGCAAACTCCCGCGGAGAATAAAACGGTTTGCAGTGAATAAAAAGGTATTCCAGAGAGGAAGAGCAGTGCTGAGCAATCACTGTCACATCTGTGCACCAGCCACTGTTGATGTAGAAGCAGACCCCTCCACCTTTGGACTTACCGGATAGAGCGGTACTCTAGAAAGCTCCTCCCACCACAGACTCCTTTTCAAACCAAGAGGATTTTTCACTACGCCATTTTCTTTACATCAGTTACACGGTAAGTTGTTCATATTCACTTATTAAAACCAACAATTTGACATTTTAAACACAAGTAGCATGTTAAAATAAGGTTACATTCCTTTTGTCCATGTTTATTATATATTTCATTTTGTACCTGAAGCAAATGTGACATTGTCTGTATGCTAACGTAAGGTTGTTAATTAGTGTTGGCTAAGACTGTAAGGCTTGTTAATTTATTTCAGTGTGTAGTGGTGCTTGTGTTGTGTTCTAGCATGTTTGAAATTCCATTAAATTAAACCCTCCGTGTGTTGGGAGCTACATATTAACATTAGCTAGCTAACTAGCATTTTGGCTTACCTTGATGCACGGGCAATTCACTTGTTATAGTTACATTTTAAATTGTGTAAGGCAAGCATTAACTAATTAAAATTTTACACTAATGTTACATCTTTCACTTCTTTTTGGATACCTAGCTATAGAGGTCGTTTTCAGTAAGGTTATTGTCTTATTTCAATTCCGCTGCCTTTAGCGATTTTACAGTTACAGTGATTACAACCAGCAGGCAGTATAAACTTGATAAAGTATCCAAAATATCCAGGATTCAGTTTGTAATGTTTTCTTTTAGTAGTTTGAACTTAAGATGGCAGTGTTTGTATTTGTAGTGAGTTAACTTGATGTTAACTAATGATGGTATTGACACAAGTTACCTTTTTCCATTTTGGTTAGCAGACTGTTCAGTATGTTAAACTAAAGATGAACAAAATACTGACTCCCTAGTGCTAAGTTAGATCAGACAAACGGTAAAAGTACTAGTAATTATTTTAGTTTTGTATTGAGAAATATATTTCATGTAGGTGAAATACTCATTTAGTAAAGGCTTAAAAACTGCAGCCAAGGGGCTGAAACACCTTCTTACACTGAAAAAAAAGTAACATACAGTGTAAGAAATAACAATGTAAGGCTGTTTTACTGGTATTTATGGGACTGGTTTAATATTAACATTTTCTGTTTACAGTAGTTCAATGAAGAGCACTGACTATAAGAAATTACTGTCTACAGGAAGCATGCTGCTTAAAGCAAAACTGGGAGGTGTGCAGAAATTTGCTAGAGTGTCTGAGCCAAGCCTTAAGGAATTTTGATTGCCGGTAAGAAACCAACATTGTATAAAAAAAGGTGTTCAAGGTGCTTTAAGTTCTTTTTGTTATTTAGTCTCTTCAAACTGCATTTTATGATTAATTGAAAATGATCTACGTTTTGGAATCATCTTAGCTACGAATGTATGTTTAGTGGAAAAACTGTATAATGTGAGTGTCACTCCTAATCTACCACTTATCAAGCATGTTAGTGGCGCTTAGTAATTTAGTTTTTTTTTTAATTTGAGTCACTTTTGAAAAAGTATCTTGAAATGATCTTCATTTTAGGCTACAAAACATTAGATGTCATGTAATCTTTTTGTTTATTCAAACTTGTGTGCTTGTTTCCAGCATTTGCAAAGTTTGGTGTGCCAGCCGTAACAAAAGGAGTGAAAGTTTTTGATAGTTCAGGGACTGAATTGGATGATGATATATTTGAGGATATAGTAACAGATCCCTCAACTGGGGTACTAACCATCAAATATGAAAAAGGTTTGTTTGAGTGATGTGTGTTTCACTGGATGTCATTTTTTTAGTATCATTATTACATTGTTTATTAAAAAGAGTTTATAAAATGTGTCTATGGAGGGACCATGTAAACTCATTTGTTTTGCTCCTGTTTTTGAGGTCTGGAAACAGCTGCTGCAGAAGTGTCTCCTGAGCTGTCCCAGTTATCATTGCCACATTCATCAGATTCACAGGGTACGGTCATCCTTTCAGACAGCCCTTTTAGGAAACGTCAGAAGCTGGATGCAGAAGCTAGGCAAGTAAGAGTTAGCAGATTTCCACATTCTTCTAACAGTGTCATTTTTTTTTGTAGTTTAAGTGTTCTGAACTGCAGTGGTTATATCAACATGTAGAATGTTTTTTTTATTGTGTTTTCCAGTTGGTGGAATCGATTCACCAACAAACCTGGTGGAGAACGTATAATAAATGAATACAATCGGACCAAGTTTCTGGTGTCTGAAACCAGAAGAAAAACATACTGGTCAACATACTGGTAGCTGACTTGACAGAAAAAAATGGGTAATTTATTTCTGGCCCTGTGATTTTACTATTATTTTAAATCTCTATGAATTCCAGGGAAGCTGACTAGTTTATTTATTTATTTATTTATTTAGGACAGTGCATGTTAATGAACATAAATGTAAAGAAAAACTTACATGACTGTAAACATACCAGATTATAGCCAAGGGCTAATTTCCATCTGTTGTCCTTAAGCATAAAAATAGACATAATAATTCATAAAAATTCATCATTTATTCATAATAAAAACTCCATCACCAAACTTACACATACACACCATTCTGTTCCCAAATAAAACATTAAAACTATACAACTTATACATGATCACACACTTGATTTGTCCATAACCAGTTTTTAACCTTTGCCTTAAACAAATTGAATGTAGAGCATTCTCTAATGGGTTGAGGACGACTGTTCCACAGATGGCCACCCTGGACAGAGAGGACGTTCTGCCCAAATGCTGTCCGTCTGTGGGGTATAAACAAGTCTCCTCGGATTGTAGCTCGAGTGGTCCTGTCTGAGCTTTCTTTATGCCTAATGAACTGCTTTAGTGGTGGTGGAGCAAGGGAGTGTAAGACTTTATATATTAAACACACTCTTTTAAGTTTCACTAAGTTATTGAAGTTCAGTAATTTATGTTTTTTTAACACATGACAGTGGTGGTGGGAAGTCGGTTTTTTGTCAAGTAGTTTTAAACTTCTTTTATAAATGTTTTCAATAGTTTTAAGTGTTGTTGGACAAGCAAGTGACCAGGACGTCAAACAATAGTCCATATGAGAGATGATCATTGAGTAAAAATAAGTTTTTGCAACGTTCATATTTAAATTATTACGTATATGATTAAAATTTCGATTATTAAATTTAAGTACCTGGGACACTTTATTTATGTGACTCTTGAAGGATAATGTTGGGTCTAGAATGACCCCAAGATATTTAAATTCTGGAGCTAATTCAAGCTCTACTCCATCCAGGAATATGTTTGACTGCTTCAAGTTTAAGGGGCGTTTTGAAAAATACATACCGACAGTTTTTGAGGTGTTCAACATTAGGCATGAGTCCTCCAGCCAGCTATGCATTAATGCTAAAGCAGCTGTAAGATCTTTTGCCACCCGCTGGACACTATTTGCTTGCGTATATATAACTGCATCATCCGCATACATTTGAGTAAATATATTTGGACAGACTTCAGGTAAGTTATTGATAAAAAGAGAGAACAATAAGGGCCCAAGAACAGATCCTTGAGGAACCCCTGTATCACAGTCTAAATATGGAGATTTAACCCCATCCAACACCACACACTGTTTCCTGTGTGAGAGATATGAGGCAAACCACTGAAGAGCCTGACTGGAGATATTAAACTGAGTCAATCTGGACAACAATATCTGATGGTTTACAGAGTCGAAAGCCTTCTTCAGATCTAAAAATACAGCTCCAACACAGGGACTCTTGTCCAGCAGGCTCTTCGAGTTCTCCACTAACATACACAGGGCAGTATCTGTGGAGTGATGGGCCCGAAAGCCAAACTGCAATGGATGTAATGAGGGCTGGGTGTTTTCTAGGTGAGCAGTGAGGAGTTTAACCACCCACTTCTCAGCTATTTTAGATACGACCGGGAGTATGCTTATGGGGCGATAATTAGCCATGTGTCACGGTCCTGGGCCATGTTGGCCCAGTATTCTTAGTTCTCATGTATCTTTGTATTCAGTTCCCTGTTTAGGCTCTGTTTCCTGAGTTGCCCTGTTGTGTTGTTCCCTGAGTGCTTTCCCTTTATGACTCTCACCCCCTGTGTGCCCCTCTGTGTATTCATGAGCCCTCGTCCCCTTTCGTGTTTATTCCGTGTCTCCCCTGCCCGTTATGTTGGTGTTCTACTCGTGCTCTCTCTCCTCCTGTCTGAACCTCTGTACTTCCTGTTTCGCCTCGCCCATCTCCCCGCCAGTGTTGTGTTCACTCCTGCCATGTCTCGTGATTATTATCAGTGTCACCTGTGTTCCCCATGTGCTCCCACTCCGCTCGTTAACCCTTGGTGTATTTATGTCTGCGTCTCCCTCAGTGCTGTGTCGCGTTCTCCCTCATGTTGTGTGGATCTTCCTGTGTCTACCTGTGAGTGTTAGTTTACTTTTCCCAGTTTAGTTTTGTATTTCCTGTGTTCTGCCGTGCCAGCATTAAAGCTGTGTTTCTCGAGTTCATCCCCGTGTCTGTGAGTTTTGCATTTGGGTCCTCCTCCTGCTTGCCACACAGCGATCCATGACAGAAGAACGCGACCAGTAATGGACCCAGCAAACTCCGTTCGGAACCGGCAGCGTGCAAACTCCGCCTTCCCTAACGAGAGGAGAAGGCAGGAGGCTCGGCACGCCCGGGAGCACGAGTCTGCCTTTCATGGGACTCTATGGTCGCTAGGTGGGCCGCGCAGCGTCCAAATGGCAAAGGCTGCTGCTTTTTCCCCACACCGCCCCACGGTAAGAAGAGTTGGAGGAGTCAGCCTATCGCCTGCCACAACTCCTCCGGCCTTTTCGACTTCTGGTTCGCCTCTCCGGTCGCCGCCCACGTCCCGCGCAAAGAAGAGGGTTACTCGGCGGTCGGGGAGTGGTTTCGAGCTGTCGACAAACGGCCTTACTCCGCTGCAGGCTTTTGCGCTCTACCTGGGACTTCCGCGCTCAGAGCTGCACAAGCTCCCTGTCTCTCCGGTGCAGCCCGGTTCGTCATCGGCTCAGCCAGCCGACATCACCGAAGTGCCTGCGCCCACTGCCTCGGGAACTCACGGCACAGTTCCCGGGAAAACACGACGCTCACGCCGTCGCCACGCTAAAGCTACTGAGCAAGCTCCGGTGGTGAGTGAATCTGACTGTTTTTTCCATGCGAGTTCCAAGCCCGACCGTCTCGGACAGTATTCGTTTTCTGAGTCCGCTGTTTTTCACGTCCGTAACTCACCAGAGAAGAACAAAAGTTTTTGAATATCCGACGGTTTTTCTGTAGGCCTATTCTTACAGTTTCTTACTTCGGGTTCCTCTTTCCGCTTCTATCGGCCACGTGAGATCCCTGGACTTTCAGCTCACCACCCTCTCAGAGGACTTGCGTTGTTTTCATGCATTACTATTAAAGCGAATCCTTGGCACTACTGTAAGCCCCAGTCTGCGGCGCTCACCATCCCTGAGGGCCATTCACAAATCCGTCTTGGGATCAGTTCCGCGTCTGTAATTTCTTGTCTGTCCCCCCTGGCCCCAGTTTTGCCTCTAACCCCCCCCCCCCTCTCACGCCCCCCTCACCGTGTTTGAGGCAGCGACTACTGCTTCTCCTGTCGCTCCTACCAGGTCGCAGCCAATTAAAACTCACCAGTACAGCTTACTTGTCACCGTAGACTGAAGCAAAAAGACCGTTTTGATGCCGCATAACTTTGTGATACAGGCATCCTTGTGAAAATTTAACACCGTTCTGCGTCTCCTGTACCTGCCTGGAGTTGCCCTGACCGACTTGAGCTGGTGTGTCTTCCACTTCCTGGGACCCCTCCTGCTGCTCCCACCCACCCCTGCCCCATAGAAAAATCCCAAACCTCCATCCCTGGTTCTCGTGCTGAATTTTATCTGCTACCTTTGTCCCATAACGGAATCCCTTTGTGCCCCCTAGGGTTATTCCACAGGATTCTGACTATGCTAAAACCCTGGATCTTTTCCTGTGCATGGCCTGTTCTTTTAGACGGACTGCTACTCCCTCATACACCCCATGCCCGACAGCTTACGGCACCCTACTTCAAGAGTCGCTAGGAGTGGTCTCTCACGCCCATGATATCTCTGTTCGATCCCACCCATAACCAACTGTTTTCTAGGCTCCACTAAACTTCGGCTTTCTACTACCCTGTGTCTGTCTTCTGCTTCATCGCACGCTCCCATGGACCTCTCTCCCCGCTTCTTTTCAGTTTCTGTACCCAAGGCGCAGCGTTGGTGCCCCAGCTTGTTCCTCTAGCCTTTTTCCCGTTTTATCCCCATTCTCGGGCAGAGGGTAAGGTGTTAGGGTTCCAGCTGGTCCCGCCTTTCTTTCCCCTTTTTTCCTGTTTTCCCAGTGACTGGCAGAGGGCTTTCCCTCACTCATCCCGGGCACCAGTTACACCCCTTTCCTCCTCCGCCGGTGGGTTGTTCTTTGATGGGAAACCCAGAAATCTCCGCCTTGCTTCCTTTTGTTTTCCCGGTTTTCCCCGGGTTGAGGTCAGCTGCGATCCCCCTTTGTCCGCCTTCCTCCTGGCAATCCCGTCTCAGTTTCCTCTGGGGTGGGCCAACCCCGGTACAATGATTGGTCCCCTCGCGTTTTCATATGCCTTTCTGCTCTCTGCATCCCCTCCCCTTTTACATCCCCATATCCCAGTTTTCCTCACCTCAGCTTTTTTTCGCGCTACCAACAGGCACCGGACACCCGAGCCCAGCTTCGCTCCCTGACCCGTATCTGTTTCATCCTCGTGTGTTGCGCGTGGTTATTGGATGGTGTTTACGGGGCCAGGGCTAGCACCTGTTCCTGTTCCAAGAAGGAGAGAACCAGGGTCAGCAAACCTTGTTCTCAAACCCACCACACCCCCCCAACCGCCGGCAACTCTACCCAACCTTCTTTTCCGTTTCTCTATTAGGCACTACTATCCATAAAAAACACAGTTCTTAGCTCAGTTGTTAAACACCAGATCTCTTGTTTTGTCCCCAAGGTCCCAGACTTTCAGCACAGTTAGCAGCTTCCCGTCTCTGTTAGTCATTGGTTATAATACCTGCTGTTCACCCCGCCAATCACTTGCAACTGTTGCACCCCTGTCTTTAGCGCAGGTTCATTAGCTCATGTCATAGGCCACAGGTTACCTGTTTTTTACCAGATCAGTCTTTCTACCTAGGAGCCCATCCCATTATGCTCCCTCCGTTGATTCACGTCATTCCTGTCCGTTACCACCCCGCTTCTCCAGTTCCTTTGCTTTTCATTTTGCCTGCTTGTTTGTTTCAGCTCAGTTATTGGACCTTCTGGTTCCCACCCAAAGGCCTCCCAGTGGCTTATACTTTACTTGAAAACCCGCTTTCTAGTCCCCCCCCCACTGTCCACCTCAGCTGGAGGCCTTTGGTGAGCACTCTCTTTCGCCCAGCTGATGCGATTACGCGGTTGCTGACAACACCCACTTTGAACAAACTCCCCCGGCCCACCCCCTCCCCCTCCTGTTTGCCTGCACAGCCCCAGCCGTTTCTGCATCATACAGCCGGCATGTTCAGTCTGCCCTGTGCCGCCACAGTCACAGCGTCACGCGGTTGTCCAAAGGTCCCCGCCCACAAGCTCGGCCTGTACATTTTTTTTCTTTTTTTTTCGTTTTTTTCCACCCCGCTTTTGGTTGGGGGGGGGGGAGTCGTCCGAGGGGCCGTTTCAGGCCTCCCTGCTCTCCGCTGCAGGTTACGGAGGGGCCAGTTTCAGCCCCCACGCCACGTCAGCTGGAGGGCCGAGGAGTCCCGTCAGCTGCCACCTGCTGCCGCCTCGCTTGTCGCACTCGCCGGTTCGTGCAGCCAACGCACTACTGCGGCGCCCGCCTACCAGGTCCGCTGCCCGTCTTCGCCTGGCTCCGCGCCCCGTCAGCGTCTGACCCTGACAGCCCCCCCCCCCCCCCCACCCCCCCCACAACCCGCGCCAATCACACAAGCAGACAGGGGATAAGAACGGAAATAGATCCAACCCTCACTATTCTGTCAGTTTTCTGTTTTTTTTTGTGTGTATTTGGCGGACTTTCACTTTTTTTTCCCCCTTTTTTCTGCGCCAAAGTGTTTTTATCGCGCAGCACCCTTGCGTCACCAGCAATCATTGCCTGTATTAACATTATTATACCACGCACCAATGGAATTACCTACTATTGCGATAGCACTTAGTTCACACTTTTCCGGTACCACGTATATTAGACTCTGTGCGCGTAGAGGCCGCCTCTCGACCTACAGGTCTCAGCCACCACAGAACACAAATGTCATACAGAGTGTACAATCTCGCTGCGGCCGCATTGCCTCTCCGCTTCGATTGGTAAAGCTCCTTACCGACTCTGAATTGCAGCGTTGTCTATTGAGGGTAATAGATAGACGAATTGAGTTAGAAGTTTCGGAAGTGCCGGTAAGAGTGTAAAGGTAATGCGCCTGATCCGAGTAATGCCCCCCGCTTCTGCCTTTTGTTTGTTCGGTGTGCCACTCCCGCCAACGGAGGTCCGATGTAGTCCGGGCCCATGTGCTCAGAGCAAGCCGGCCTAGGACAACACGCTGACACGGAGTGACAGCCGTTCCTTACGACCGGAGAGAGTTATAGCTGGAAAGGAGGCGGAATAACAGGTGCAGTAACTGGCTGGTGTGGCAAGAGCATATCTATTAAACTTTTATCATTCTTTTGCTTTTCTCGGACGCGCTTCAATCCCTCTTGGACCAGCTATGTTTTCCACCATCTGTGAAAAACGTATGGTAGGACCCAGAACGTGAACTTTTCCCTTCTCCCTCCCCCTTCCTGTTGAAAACGTGAAATTTTTGTGCCTGTGGGCCAGCGTCGGCTCAATTCTCTCGAATTTATTATGGATAGTTTCTTGTGCTCCTGTTGTTTTATGTGTGCGTTTTGTTTCCATCGTTTCTTGTCCTTCAGTACCTTGGTTCACCCCTGCCTCCCACCCTGGGTGGGGTTGTTTCTGTTTTTCTGTTTTGTTCCGCGGGTTGTGGCTGTCGTGGAGCCATCCCTTGCGGGGGAGGGGGCGGTGCGTCACGGGTTCCTGGCTCCCTGGGCCATGTTGGCCCATTTCTTAGTTTCTGTATCTTTTTTATTCAGTCCCTGTTTAGGCTCTGCTCTGAGTGCCCCTGTTGTGTTGTTCCCTGATTCGTGCCCTTTCACTTATGACTCACCCCCCCTGTGTGCCCCCCCTTCTTGTCATCATTGAGGTCCATCGTTTCCCCCCCTTTCGTGTTTTTTTTTTTATTCCTGCCGTTTTGTCTCCCTTCCCCTGCCCCTTTCTCTTTTTTTTTTCTTCCCCTTACCTTTTTTTCATTCTTTCTATGTTGGGCTAGTTCTTCCTTTATACTCGGTGCCACATTCTGTGCTCTTCTCCTTCCCTTCTCCCGTGTCCCTTTCTAACCTCTGTATACTTCCTGTTTTTTTTTTTCGCCCCCCTCGGTGCCCATCTCCCCAGCCAGTGTTTGCTTTCCTCCCCTTTTCCTTTTTTTTTTCTTTCTTTTTTCTTCCCCTGTTGTTTGTTTGTCTGTTTGTTCACTTTTCCTGCTCATTTGTTTGTTCTCCGTGATTATATCAGTTTTGTCCCCCTTCCTGTGCCTTTCCCCCTGTGCTCCCACTCTCCCCCTGCCCCGCTTAAAACCCTGGCTGTCTTTATCGTCCTTTGCGCGCTCTTCCCTCTTAGTGCTTGTGTCGTCGTTCTCCCTCATGTTGTGTGGAATCTTCTGATGTCTACCTGCGAGTTGTAGTTTACTTTTCCAGTTTTTAGTTTTGTATTTCCTGTTGTTCTGCGTGCCAGCCTTAAAAGCTGTGTTTCCCGATTCATCCCGTGTATGTGAGTTTTGCATTTTGGGTCCTCTCCTGCTTTCTTTGTTTTCCCACACAGCGATCCATCGGACACCCACTGTCAGTTCCCTCTCTTCCTTCTTTTCACACTTCTTCATCGCCTTTGAAAAATTGTTTTTGTAACTGCAGCCAATTTCGCCCATAGTATGTTGGAACAATGGAGTGTTTGAAAAGACATATTCAAAACATGAGTGTTTGGACGTACACGCCACAATCCATTATGTCCTTTAGGAAGTTTGTGTTAATACATATACATCAAGTGCTTTTGATTGCTTTTAAACTGTTAATTTAGTTCAGTTTTTTAGCAACTCCAGTGCTTTTCTTTGACATATGAGTGATTTGTTCTTGTGAACAAAATTTTGGATTCCAAGCATCATTCACTATTCTTACTGTCCTGGTTGAATTCGGATTAAAGGATTCTCTCTCCCAGGTTTGCGAGACTCCTTGTCAGATTATGACGTGGATTTATTTACAGTGCAAATCTTTTTGTTGGATTTTCTTTCCTTTGTCTTTTTTTCCCCTGTCCTAACATGTTCGAGTCCTTTCTAATCCAACAAAGGTCAGTTTTGCCGTCTGCATGATACGGTGACCTCTCCTCACTGGTTGACAGTTTTTTTGCCCTTTTTTGTCAGTATATCCACACCAAACTTTTTCCCCTTCTTTCCGGTGCCCGGGCCTCCTTTTTTACCTCCTCCCCAATCCTCTCTGATTCCGGAGGCAGATTTGAGATAACCCCTATTAAAAAACTTTACGCATTTTTTTTCTCCCTCCCGTCTTTTTCTCCTTCCCCTCCCTTCCTTCTTCCTCCTGGAGGCAGATGAACCCCTGTAGAAAAAAAAACACACGCCAACATAACGGCAAACGTCTTTCTTCTTCCTTTTCCACCAACCGGGATATGCCCCTATATTCCCTCACGGGACTACGCTACCCGGTTTAGTTTCAACCGCTCCATGCGCTGGTTGTGATTCCTCAACCGCACCCCGCTTCAAACTAGGCCCCGCCCCCTTCGCTTGGAACCCTTTTGTATTAATTCGCAAATCCCGGCCGCCGATGTTTGATTTTTCTTCCCTTTACCGCTCAGGACACCTCCCCTCTCCTTTTCGGTCACCTGCCCCCTCCCCCCCGTTTTTTACCCGCTGCCATCTCCGGCTTTCCTGGTTTACCAGTACATGCTTCCCATTGACATAGGAATTAACACAAATACACTATTGCACAGTATGGCGAGGATGCAACCCCACCCTGACCCAGTACACACAAACTCACCACCACAACCACCACCCCACAATTGGCAAGACGATCTGTTGTGATCAGGACCGTCTAGGCCATGACATTTTATCAGAGCATACGACTGATTTCACGCTTCCCCCTGACTGATCTCCTTAACAGATGACATAAAGACAAGTGTTTTAATCTTGTTACTTGGCACTATGATAGAGGCTCTTCTAACAACACAGAGTTTATTTACATACAAGTTTCAATTGGTTTTTATTTTGTTTGAATGATCAGGCCACAGTAATTTTTTACTTTAAGTTGTTGCCCAGATCTTTACCATTACCCTTTGGCTCTCCTCCCCTACTATATTCCTCTATAAAGGAATTGTGATTTGGTCCCTTTTCTGCTCTTCAAACTGCTTGTCACTACTTCTGTTTCCCCCGCTATTTGACGTAAATTTATGTCTGCCAGAGTTGATTTCCCCTGCTTTTTCAGGAACTGCTTTCTTTTTAGTTAATACTGATTTCATTTTGTTTCCATTAGATTTCTCCCGGCCCACTATTTTTGCTTGCACCCAGCGGCAAACACTTAGATGTTTGTCTTTATTTTTTTGTGTTATCCTCGCGGAGATGTTGATACTCAACCCATCTTCTTTTGAAATGTCCAGTGTAAGTGCTGCTGCATGCATATTGTGCGCTCCTCACTACACAATCATGCTCCCCAGTTTAACTGCATGCTATTTGGCTTTCTGCCTACATTTTGTCGTTTGATTCCTTTTGGTATGAATTTCCATCAACGGCCATCTCCTATTACGATTGAACTTCCTTCTTGAAAGTCAATTCTTCTTTTCCACCCCGTGTGATTTTATAGGTTTTTTAGCAAATCCCTATTAAAATTGTTCGGTTCTGAACACATACCAGTGAAAAAGTATAAGATTTAATATATTCGCCTCGCGGCTTACTCACTGAAAAAACACCGACTCTATTTTACAGTTAAGGTCATCTGTCTGAATATGCCCTTATTTAAAACATGGGTACACACATACAACAGCCGCCTCTGTTCATCCACCCCACTGGTTTGTTTCCATATTTTTTTATCCTTACAATTTTCCCAGTTTTATGACTGATAATAATTTTAGTTATGACAGTGTTTCCCCCTTTTTCTCCCTTTTTTTTTTTTTTATCCTTGCCCTTGGTCCCATTTTTGTTTCCTCCCCTGATTTCCACCCCCCTCTTAAGTCTCGCCACTCTCCGTTTTCTTTCCATCACTAATAACAAATAGGCCGGAATTTCGGACATTACCCTATTTATCATTCCCCAAATTTGCCCATCTTATTCTAACCCCACAATTTAGACCAATATTCCTTATTCGACTTAATTTTAGTCTTGATACCAGCCCTCTGCACACACCCCCCCATTCTACGCCTTTAATTGATCCTGGCCGCTCCTCTTTTGTTATCAGCTCATATTTCACTAGTGTGTGGCGTGGGCGGTTCCTAGTTTGGTCCCGTCCCTTTTTCACTCCCGTTGTGCCATTGGCCCTGTGGCGGCTTTTGGTAGGGACATGTGTATTTTTAGCCCTCCGGTCGTCGGGGGGCCTTCCTTATGGACGGGCCATCTTCCTCTTCTTGGCCTGGCGGTATAACCCCGGTTCTTTTCTTTGGTACTGCGGTCATGTCCGGTTCGGGGCTTGTTGGCTTTCCTAGGTCTGACTGTTTACTTCGACCGGCTTCCCCCCTGCGTTTGCGGACGGGAATATGGCCTAGTGGTCTGTCGCTGACGGACTGGCGGTTACTGACCTGCGTTTCTTAGTCATGGCTGCCCCCTGGGCTTCGGCTACGGTCCCTCTTCTTCCCATGGGCGTCGACGTGTTCTGGGCGCCCGCATGCTAGTTCTTCCATGGGCTGGGACCCAGGGCACCGGGCCTCGCTGGGCTTGGTTCTCTGGTTGGTGTGTTGCCGGGGTTGTTGGGCGGGTGGGTGCATGGGGGCCCAGCCTTGAGCAGGGGTGCCGCCGGTGCATCGAGCCACCTGGGGGGGCTATTCAATGGTGGGGGAGATTGTCACATCTCGCAGGAGCTTTCCTTCTCAGGAGCTCCCTTGCAGGAGGGGGGAGCTTACAGGAGAGGTGGAGGAAGATCTCAGCTGGGGTTTTGTTTATTGTCTATGTAGTCTGCCGAAGATGAGTGGATGGGGGGTAGGGTGCATTTTTCTCTGTGGTGCGGGTGGGTGACTGTCCGGGCTCTGTGGGGGCCGGGATGCGCTGCTGCACTGTTGGCCCTCCGCGTCTGGAGTGGGTTCCCTGGGCCCCCCTTCCCTGTGCGCGGGCCTTGCGGAGTCTTTCCCCCTTTTTTTTTCTTGGGGGTGCTACTGGCTTCGTTCAGCGGTCGGGAGCTGGCACCCCCAACGTTGCGGGGTCACTTGTTACCCCTCCCTGTTCCTTCCCTGCCCCATCTCAATTAGCCCGCCCTCCCCTCCCTCTTTCCCCCCCCCTTCGTTCGTCCACAACAAATCACCCCACACATCCGCGGACTTGGAGTATGCGGGCTGTCTACAGGGTTGACTGGGGAGGCTTATTCCCCCCCCCCACCACCCCTCTCCTGTTCACCCTTCGGGCCCTGACTCCTTGCCTCTTTTATATTTTATCCTCTACAATCTTTATTCCGGACATTCCCCTGCCCTATAACTCTATCTTTCACACCCTCTCCTTTTTCTTTATGTACCACATTCCATACCTAGGGCATGTCTTCTGGGGGTGGGCCACGATACACGGAATCCAAAGTACAATCCGGGTTGTACACCCCACCCTTTTTCTTTCCCTGGCGTTTCATGTTGCACCACCGCTCATTTTAAATATCACGTTCCTCGAACATTGAGTGTTGCTAGCAGGAGAGGACCATCTGCGCTAATGTTGATTTTGCTCTTCTTGCGTTATACGGGCTTACTTTTTGCCCTTTTCCCTTCTTATTTTTTCTTCGCTTACTTTCTCCCGTTTTGTTTGTTAAATGAACCTTTTTCGAACACCTTACACTCGCACCCCTCATTTACAACTAAATCATCGATTCCGCGTTTGGTGAGGAGGTTTGTTTGAGCTCCCCCCCTCCTTTTTCTCCATAACCCCACATATCTCTCGCGACCTCGTCTGCGCGCGGGGTGTTTGGATACGAGGAGGCGTTGTCCAGTTTTCCTTTCCCGACTGAGGCTATCGGGTTGTGGGTTGATCTTTCCCCTGCTTCTTGTTGCCGTCAGTATGTGGGCGGCCTTGTACCTCCCCTCCACTCCGCGGGTTACAAGGGTTTTTTATAATACACCCTGTGTCTTTGTTTTTGGTCGCCAGGCCTTCCCCATCCAGGGCAAGTACCCCGCGTATAACCTTTAGACCCCTTTTTCCGGTTTTTTTTGTAGAGTATCGCTTTGGGGTTTATGTTGTGATGTGTGTTACAGCGTCTCGTTTATTTGTTTGATCACATGTTGCTGTTCCGTTTAGTTTGGACTAGTAAGTGCCCACCACATGACACCGACCCCGCACACCCCCACGCGATGGTGGGAATGGCTGTCTTGCACCTGTCTTGTGTGGCCTGAGTCTGTGTCTATATGTTCAGGTTGGGGTCCCGTGGCCCCCCTCTCTGGGGGACATCTCAGCGCACCTCCAAGGTTTGGATGCATATCTCCCCCTTCACCACCAACTTCCCCCTGCCAGTGGCGGACTCCCTCAGATATTCCCCGCCGTGCACGTTGGTTGGTCTCTGTTTTCCCGGGGCTTTCCCCATGGCGCGTCCATGTATCACACAGGCTCACTCCCTTGGCGGCCGCTTATCGGGGTCCTGGAGCCTGGGGCTCTCGCTCCGGGTCCACTTGGAGGGGGGTGCCCAATGGCCTCTCTCGGCCCTGCGGGCCTCGGTCTTCTTCACTCATTGGCGCGTCTGTTCCGCCGGCCGTTGAGTCTCCACCCCCCCCCCCGCGCGGCGTTCAACCTTGTCAACTCCCCCTTGCGCCCTTCTGCTCCCCGCCGCATGCCTGTTTTAGGCAGCATCATCTGGGACTCTCCTCAGCTCTTTATGGGACAGTGGCGCGGCTGCCCCTCCGTTTGTCTTCCTTCTTGGTATATTGTGTTGTATGGGGGCCTCTGGATGTCTGTGAGTTTTGAATCTCCTCCATCACCTGCTTTCCCATGCCCTGGAGGACGGGGGCGCGACTGTGGCCCCCAACACCCCTCTAGCCGATATACCTATGAATTGGACCTCTTTATATATAAACAATAAATAAAAGCGCCGTCCCCATCGCTCACAGGCTGCTACCACACGGTTTGTTAACTCCACAATTTCCACCCACTTACCCCCCTTTTGGATACCTACTCCAAAGCACACTTTGTGTTACTGTCGATCCTTTATGTGCGCACAATATGTTTAATATTTTAGTATTTACTTATATTCCCATCCATCTCATTGTGATGTTGCTTCTCTTTCTCTATACTCTTGTTCCTCTCCTTCTGCCATTTGCTTTCTTTTTTCTTCTCAGCCAGGGGACCCAACGGTGATTTTGATTGTTATATGCCTTTTTTTTGTACTTTCTTTTCTGCCCGTCTCTGTTGCGTTTTTTGTTTGTTTGTTCTTTACATTCTCCACACGCCCATGATTCGTCACGCGTTTCTCTTTCCCTTTAGCTTTTACTTTCTCCTTCCTTTCTGTTCCCCCTCAGTCATAGTTCTCTGTTACCGTTGATTTTCAGTAAGTGGAAAATAACAACTAAACAATAAAAGGTGACCTGACCAAATGGACTCATTACCGGACACTGGCTCGGGTTCCCCCGTTGGGCAAGCTTTGGTAAATGTAAATTTACGCTTGCTGAATTCTTTTGTGTTTGCTCTTAGATAAACAATTCTGCTGGACAAACGAGCCAAACGGGACAGGAATTTTAAGAAAAAAAACAAAAAAAATAAAAAATAACCGACTTATCAGCTTTTGTTTTCTGTTAACCGGCAATCTCCAGCAACGATCCCCCGTTGATGCCATTTATACTCGCCCCCATACTCTCTCCACTGCACGCCGTCGCCCAGGACCACCACCTATTTTGCCAAAGTCTTCGTTTACCTTCCTTGTTGTTGTAAATGTGTTGCAGTTGTAAAGTTACATAATTTGCCCTCCATATTCTGTTCCCCTTCGGGTCGTCTTCCTTTTATGTCCTTTCACCCCCCCCCCAGACCCACGTGACATAAAATCTTTCATCACCATCTACAATATGTAACTTAGACTTATATTTATAGTATGCTATTTTTCCTTAGTTAATATCTTGTAGTTCTTCAATCCAAAATAACTATTCTTTGGGGTTTTTTCCCCAACGCCGACCGGCCGCCATCCCATAACACTATAAACAAACGCCGCCATTACACCCCCCTTTCTTCTTTCCGCTTCTTTTGTGCTCTTTTTCTTTTTTTTCCCCGCCGTTTATCGGGATCCAGCTTTTATCGGCAGCGTCTACCAATTATAACAAAGGTGGGGCAGTGTGTTCACTTCGTAAACCGAAAGTGGTGTGATGCCAGGAGACTTTGTACTCTCTCCAGCTGCTGCTCGCCCATTCTGGATTCTGAGCATTAAGTGCCGCCCTTTCTCCTATCGCCCGTGAGTTCACCTCGTCATCGCACCCCCGTCGGCTACATCTCCACCCCAAGCGGACACAGGTATGCGCTTGTCCGAATCATGCATGTGCTGAGCTCGCTTCAAACAAGACCCCGGCGGGCGCAGCCCTCATTGTAGCAGGAGACTTTCACCAAGCGACCTCAGACAAGTCACTGCCAAACTTTCTACCGCATGTCTCGTGTCCAACGAGAGGGGATCGAATTTTGGATCACTGCTATACACGCCATAAGCAGGGCTACCCGCTTGTCTCACACCCGGCTTTTGGGACGTCTGACACAACCATCTTATTCTCTTCCCCAGTATAACAAACGCATTACGGAGGGAAGAAGTACCAACGCAAGGGAGGTAAAACGTGTGCGACTGCCCAATCCGCAGCTACGCTACAGGACGCACTCAACGACCCCCCGTCAGACATGGGCCACATGTTCCCACGAGCCATCCGCCGCCAGACATCATACAAGGTTTACGGACTCCAGTAGCAGTATGCTTGCCTCAATGCTGCTACGGAGGAGATTATCCCCACTGCGAGAGTCAACCACATTCACCCAAACCGTAGAAACGTGGGGGAACAGATCGATCCGCACTGCAGTAAACGCCAGTGACCGCCTTCCTACAAGGGTCTCGCCACTTGGCGATCTGGAGTCGCCTACCACAAGACGGCCCCATTAAGGCGTGCGCGCGCGCGCGGTTGTGAGATGATGCTAAACGCCACCGGGTAACACGTGTGGCTCCCCCCCTTCCACCCAGGGCGCAGCATGGGTATGTGGGCACGGACTACGCACCATTACGGACTACAAAGCCAGGGACACTGCGCGCCCCCAATCAACGCACTCGACTCTGCATTCACCTACGAAGCCCCTGGACAATACTGGTTTTCCCCGCCCCCATTCTGATTGGCCTTAGTCAGCCTCCTCGACCCGGCCTATGACTATCTACCGCTCCTTCGCTATCTACTCCCCTGAGCCCGAAAGTGACGTCCCATCCACCGCGAGTAGACCGGTGCCCACCAGTAACGATTGCCGGCGCATGCAGTCTTCTTTTTCCCTCCCCTCCCCCCTCTCTCCCCCCCCCCCCTCCCCTCCCCCTCTCCCTTTTTTTCTCCCCCCCCCGAGCGCACCCCTCTTGATTGCGTTACGTTTCGCCCTGACCACAAGGAAACGCGGCCGGTTGCGCAGACGGCTCATTTTTTTTTCTTTTTTTTTCCCACCCAACCCGGCGTCTGCGCGACTGCTGTCGCCCTCTGCCCATGGCTCGCAGGTGGTTCACTTAAAATCTCAACGAGCCTGCGCCGGCACGTTCTGTGTGTCCCCAATGCTTTTTCTATAAAGATCCACCATTCCTCACTGTGCCCCCACAGACACAGACAACCCTATCCTGAACCGGCCCCATTACCGGCCAGTTACAACTGAACCTCGTAGTAATGAAGGTGTTTGCGAGGCTGCTGTTCCAAGAACATCATCTACCCTCCTCCATCCAGACACCCCCACAGTATCCGCTCATGCCCCCCCCCCCCACTCCCGCGCTCTTGCCCCCCTACCCAAGCACCCTCCATACCGATACCCATGAGGATTGCCATCGCCCACGTCCCCCCCACCACCTCCCCTAAGCCCATGTGGACAAGAAAAATACAGGGCTCAACTATCCCCGTCGCCACCGATCCACTCTGATGTCTGCTTGATTACCAGCTTCCCACCGCGTTCTCTCCTGAACACAACTAGTTTGCACTGCAGACTGTTCCACCAAATGCCTGAGGTGATTGGGACCCTTTAACATGCCTGTATGTTGTGCCCCCTTTTTTCCCTTTAGGGTGTTTGGCCCACTTCCTCTTATGGCCGAACTCAGGTGGTGAGCGCCGTCGGGAAGGTGATTCTCCAACCGCATTCACCATCAACACAGGAGGCACCAACTCAGGGATCAGTCATCTCGCCCTTGCACTACTCCTCTACTTACTCAGACCTGTGTGGCCCCCACCATGGCTCCCAAAACACAATTTGTGCCGTTTGCTGACGACACAGTCGTGTGTGTCCCCTTTCTTTCCCCTTGTCCCCCCCCCGGTGCATCTCACCACAAATGTATTGGAGCCGCGGCCCTCTACACACGGATGACCAGTGAAGATTATCTGGCATTCGTCTTTTCCCCCTTTTTCCTTTCCTTTCCCCCTTCTCCTTTCCTCTTCTCTTTTTTTTTCGGGGCACATGGAACAACCACATCCAGCCATGAATCGGTGCATTGATTATGCACCAAGGAAGTGCCCCTCTTCGGTGGTGGACTCAGAAGGGTTTTCAGCAATATGAGTCTAACCGCCCCCATCTCTCATCAATTGGAAGGCTCCTTTCGTGGGAGAGGGGTCGATTTTAGTCCTTCAACGTATCTTCTTGTGTGTCCTTTACCACCCTCGCTCTCAGACTCCCCTCGACATCGGGGCTTGGCCCACATTCAGGTCCAGACCAAACAACCCGACTCGGGCACCCAGCGCCCTGCATATCACCTACGATCCAACTGTCCTTGGCAAGCTTCACGTTCGGGTTCTCTCCAAAGATCCTCAGGATTTCTTATACCAGGCGCTTCCCTTTGTGCGAGGATTTTTTTACCTCACACTAAAATTACCATCTTGCTGGTTCGGAAACAGCTGGTGAAGGACCAAACGCTCTCCAGCGAGTTGATCCTTACCGCAAGAAACGCTGTGCCAGGATGCTTCTCCCCCCTGCTTTCAGACCCCTCACACCTTTTGGGGTGCCGGGACAGAGCAGCGCAGATTATGTAGAACCCCGCATTATCACAAACCCATCACCTTCCTTTCATGGCAATAAACTTGTTCCACACCTTCTGTCATTTATCTGGTCCGATAGGTTCCGCATCTCCGGGGTCACTAGGAAGATCGAGAGACGTCATGTTGGAGCTTCTCATCCCCAAGCCCAATCCGGTCTCTGCACTAAACACACACCCCCGCCCTCTCACAGCATCGAGTGCATTGACGCCGACGGGCCCCGGACTCGTGCTTCCAGTCCATTTCGTAAACCAACTGGCACCATGTTGTTACATGCAATCTTCTTGGAATTTTGAAATCTGTGGTTAGTATTGGTCTATTGCCGGATCAAAGAGTCAGCTTCGAGCTTATTGGCAGACGGAAGGGCATGATTAGCTATTCCTGCCCTGCGTGCGTACTTTTTGATCGGCTACAGTCACCAGTTTTATTTGTTTTTATGAGACCGACCATATATCTATCTTCTATATTTTAGCATTTACTACTATCTATATCTTCGCATTTTATAGAGTATTATATATCTTATACTTATATATAATGTCTTCCTCTACACCCCCCCCCCCCCCCCCCCAATTTTTGCACATGTCGAGGAGCGTGTCAGGCTACATTTCACTGTGTGTTATACTTGTATAACTATGCATGTGACAAATAATAAAGAACCTTGAACCTTGAACCTTGAACAGATCAACGTAAATGACATTTCTGTGGAAAGAGTGATTTTAACAGAAATATGTTCTACGTCGAGTAAAGTAAGTAAGTAAAGAGCAATCCAGGTGTTTTTTTACATGCACAAGTATTCCTCCTCCTCTTGTTCCAATTCTATCCCTTCTGAATACTGTGTACTCTGAAAGACAACCGCAGACTCAGGAGAAGAACTTGTGAGCCAAGATTCAGAGATACCCAAAATATTGGAATTGCTTAGAATATGTTCCAGCTGCTCATGCTTTGGTAACATACTGCGAATGTTAATGTGTCCACATAGAAGCCCCTTTGGTTTATTTTTAGTGTCCCAGATTACTTTAGCCTGCTTAAATGTCTTGCAGATCTTTGTTCCTCTGTAACTTTTAATAGCAGGATTTCTTGTCCTTTTGTTGACAATGCTATGAGCATTTAATGATGAGAAACCCTTTACCGGAGACTGTAGTTTGGGTACAGCAGGTGGGGGCCCAGGCAGCCGCGTTGGGGGCCAAGGCAGCCGAGGTGGTGGGGGCCCAGGCAGCCGCGTTGGGGGCCAAGGCAGCCGAGGTGGAGGTCCGAGCAGCTGAAATGGAGGCCCAGGCAGCTGAGGTGGAGGCCCAGGAAGCTGAGGTGGATGCCCAGGCAGCTGAGGTGGAGGCCCAGGAAGCTGAAGTGGAGGCCCAGGCAGCTGAAATGGAGGCCGAGGCAGGCCTAGGCTAACTAGGCTAATTAGTTGTAGCCAGTCCAAATCACTGATGTTTGAATTAGGTCCAGGATTTAGTTCTATATCACCAGCCAAAAGTAGCATCGGAACAAGTTTCAGAATCTCCAGCGATAGTTGTGGTATATTTGATTGTTCATGTTTACCTGGGGGTGGTCTAGCATGACCAAAATCCAAGAATCTTGTGAACAAAAGATGTTGACTCCATTTGGCTGGGAAAGTGGTATAATTATCCAGCTTTCTTGGACATGTCGAACTCCACAGAATATAAAAAAGTCTATAAAAACAAAAAGACAAGTTAATGTCAAGATCCAGGGGGTTTTAGATGTTTTTTAGGTGGGTTTTTTTGGCAAAAGCACAGGACCTGCCAAGCTGTGTGTCTGCACCCTAGCAGCCATCTTGTTTGTTTAGTTCTTTTCCTTTTGATCTTGCAGTACATCACCACCACGGCAGGTAAAAGAAATGTATGCCAGAGGAATTGTAACCTTTTTCTCTTACCTCAGTGGCCTGTACTCCAAAAATGGCACTGACACTGCCCTCACTGCCCTCACTATAATAAAGGTTGATTGTAGGAGTAGATTGTAGACCTCTCCCACTGAGTGGAAATTCCCCAGAGGATGTTTGGGTGGGGGTCTCAACATTTGTAACTGTGGTCTGGAAGTGAGAGGGGTTTTATGACCTCTAGGGAGTCACCTACACCCACAGTGTTTTAACTGTCACGCACACACATCCACACGCACACTCACTCATGTGCACACACATACACACAGGTACGCGCACACACGCACACACGAGCACTCACATAGACACAGACAGAGTTTGCAGCACACCGTGGGGGGTTTTATGATGGGGTCACCTCTATAAAGCTGGCTGTAACTAACAAAGGGGTGAAGATTTGGAGAGGGACACCGGCCTCGTCTTCCCTCCTAGAAGTGCATGCTTAAATGAAGATGAATAAAGGTTTTATGAAAATGACTACTGAGTCCGGTGCCATCTCTGGACGCTCGAGGAATGAAAAGAACCGGGGTAAAACTGATTTCTCAACACTATGTAAGTAGCTCATAGTAATAACTGATACAACCAAAATCACGTTTAATCATTTTAAATCCTGCTAAAATGTATGTCCTTATCAACTCTTCATTGTTACATAACTTATTTTGTTTATTCATTTATCAGTGTCTGTACATGTCACTCTCCAAGGAACATTATTATGATGGTGAGAGTGGCACTGGGTACTTGGCCTGGAGGATTAAAGCCATACAGAGATGCACTGCTAAAGGGAGGCGATTATCATCTGGAGGTAACATTTATAATTCAGTGGAAATACATAATACAATTCCAAACTGTGGTTCTTTATTATTAATGGTTATTAAATGTTATTAGTTTTGATAAAGCTGTGTTTCATATTGTGTAGCACCAGGAGATGGAGCATCGAGTGAAGACCAGTGTGGTGGACCGACTGTCAGACGAGAGTTGCAGTTTGTTACAGAGAAGATGCTGAGTGAGGATGAGTGTAAGGAGGCAATCGCTCTGATGGAACATTCAGCTGATGAAGACACAGTCACAACATGGTCCTTGACCTCCTGCTGTCAAGCAACATACTGTCTGTTTCTCCACGTTTCAAAGATATCGAAGGCTTGGTGAATATTTGTCATTACTTTGACAATGTAAACACACTTTAATATTTTATAGATAGCAGATATGATTCTCTGTTCTCTATCCCTGTTACAGATCGAACAGGGTTTTGTACTGATGTTTGGTGAGGATGTATCAGGCAGGTTGCTGGAGAGGTGGCCAACAACATTCAAAAGAAGGATTATCCAACAAGTCAGGAAGCTTCCTTCTACCACTGACCTGGAAGAACTGTTGCTGACTCTCCTGAGGATGCCCTGAAGTTAATGCTGACATTGGTGAGCTGTTGTTGATTAGCACATTCACAGCATATATAATGTTTGTCACAGAACAGCTGTCCTTCTGTATTTTGGGTCTACTCAAACATTTTATCAATGCATTGAAATGTGTTGTTGATGATGATTCAACTTTATTAAAAACAAATATTTTTGACCTCTCAGCGATTCTATTGCTATTACATCTGATTCCACCATCTGGTCAGGGCCGCTAGAGACCAGGAAAGGTGTCAGCTTCTCAAGCAGAAAGACGTCTTGTGCTCTTCAAGAAGGTTTGTGTTTTTCTATTTTTATGGTATGAATTACCAGTTTAAGAAACACTTGATTCTTATTGCCCGTCTGTATTTGTCTTTTCAGACTGGAACAAATATCCAAGAGCACCTTGATGCCGTCACTACGAGCACTCAACCCTACCTGCTGTTGGGGTGAAGAAGAATGACATCCACCGGTTCTTCATTATTCTTGACAAGAATGCCATGCAAGTCTACCTCTTCACTTGGTGCTTTTGATGAACTGTTTAAAGCACATTTTGTGTTTGGCACATCTTACAACACTATGCTTCCAAACCACAGGTTTTAGAAAACATTTAAATGCCAAACACCTTAACTATTTTGACCAACAGGCTGACACTGATGTTAATCTACAGCATGATGTGGCAGTTAAAGAAATTAGCACTACAGGGGAGGTGATGTCAACTAATGTAGAAGAAACACCCTCAACATCTGAAAAGGTCAAATAAGAGTCTTTGGATATGTGTGCCTCTGCTGTTGCACAGCTCAGGGCAGCTGGATTAAGCCTACTGTGAATAGTTTTGTCTCCTCAATGGAGGAAGTGTTTTTTGAGATTCATACTCAGGCTAAAGATGCAGCCTTACAGAGTGTACCTTCAGAGTACACCACAAGTAAAAATAAATATAATAGTAATAAAATAAAGCATTTAGAGTCCTTTAGCCTGGAAAGATTAGCTTTAGGACCAGGAAAGATGGTGACACTGGAAGAAGGTCCAGAAATTGCTTGGAGCTGTGTTGTCTACCAGTTTGTTTTCAGCTAAGTGGATAATAACACACGGTACAGAGTACCGCCCTGACTTTACCATCTGTACAGATGTAGTGTCTGAGATTCCGTTTTTTGTAAGATCAAAAGTATTGTTGTGAAAGATGACATTGTGTTGCTCTGCGGAAAACTGATGGAAACCCTGTTGATGACCATTATCATGCATTTAGGGTCAGACTGCATCCCAACATGGTGCTGAAGGTGTTGAACATAAATGAGCTGTGTTGCTTCTTCAAATCAAGTATGGCATTTCAGATTCCTCCCTGTATGTCGTTCTGTATTGCCGTTTTATGCTGAACTAATTCATTGTTTTAAAGTGTTTTATACACTACATGAGATGTTTTTATATTTTGAGCCTGACATAAAAATAAAGCTGTTAAATGTATTATCTAGTTGTGGTTTTTGCTCACTTGTTTTATATGTAAAAGCATTATTAAAAACCAGGTTTTCATGCTGCAAAACAGTGAATTGTGTGTAAAGGTAACACTACAGGAAGAGTTTTAGTAACATTATTTGGTGTAAAATTAATTACAAATTTTACTCTATGGGAGCTGATTTTTCACTAGAGATTAGTGTATGAATAACACACAGTATAGAGTAACATCAACTCCCATCAGAGTTCTTTGAACCCCCAGTGTTAATTTCAAATAACACAATTCAGTGTTAAAAATCAGTGGGATTTTACTCAAATAGAGTTAATTTATCACTAGGATAGAGTAAATAATATGACACTACTAGTAGTGTTAAGTTGATTTAACACTATGCGGTGTTACTCAGTGTTAAATTTTTACTCTGTTTAGAGTTAAATTTACTCTAAAATTTTAACACTATAGAAAGAGTTGATTTAACACCAATTCTGAATGGGACCAAATAGACTCGGAAACAGTGTTAAATTTAACTCTTTAAGTGTTAGTTTGACACTGCAAATTCTACTGTGTACGGGAAAGTAACGGTAATCTAATTACCGTTTTTGCAATAGTAATCCCTTACTTTACTCGTTACTTGAAAAAAGTAATCAGATTAAAAATAATCCCATCTCTACACCTGACAGTACAATAAGTGTCCCAACCAGACAATGATTTGGAGACTATAGAGGACGTATTTAACTTAACTACAGTAAGGATACAGCCAGGATTTTAGTTTAAGAGGCCCTGTTATACATATATGGTACAGTACTGTTTCATATACGTAGGTCAGTGTATGTGCAGGTAATCCATGTAGCTCAGTTCCTTATACTTTTGACTCAGTACAGTGTCAACAGAGGGGATTCCCTTATAGAGTCGCCTCAGTTATTTCTGATGTTTTGGTCATTAAATTCCCCAAATCATACCAAGGACATGGAATCCACAGTCTCAGCATCCCACAGCGTCCCACAGCGTCCCACGGCATCCCACAGCATCCCACAGCATCCCACAGCGTCCCACAGCATCCCACAGCATCCCACAGCATCCCACAGCATCCCACAGCGTCCCACAGCATCCCACAGCATCCCACAGCGTCCCACAGCATCCCACAGCGTCCCACAGCATCCCACGGCGTCCCACGGCATCCCACAGCGTCCCACAGCGTCCCACGGCATCCCACAGCATCCCACGGCATCCCACAGCGTCCCACAGCATCCCACGGCATCCCACAGCATCCCACAGTGTCCCACAGCGTCCCACAGCATCCCACAGCATCCCACGGCATCCCACAGCATCCCACGGCATCCCACAGCATCCCACAGCATCCCACAGTGTCCCACGGCGTCCCACAGCATCCCACGGCATCCCACAGCATCCCACAGTGTCCCACAGCATCCCACGGCATCCCACAGCATCCCACAGCATCCCACAGCATCCCACAGTGTCCCACAGCATCCCACGGCATCCCACAGCGTCCCACTGCATCCCACGGCGTCCCACGGCATCACACAGCATCCCACAGCGTCCCACAGCATCCCACGGCGTCCCACAGCATCCCACAGTGTCCCACAGCATCCCACGGCATCCCACAGCGTCCCACAGCATCCCACGGCGTCCCACGGCGTCCCACGGCATCCCACAGCATCCCACAGCATCCCACAGCGTCCCACAGCATCCCACGGCGTCCCACAGCATCCCACGGCATCCCACAGCGTCCCACAGCATCCCACGGCGTCCCACGGCATCCCACGGCGTCCCACGGCATCACACAGCATCACACAGCATCCCACAGTGTCCCACAGCATCCCACGGCGTCCCACAGCATCCCACGGCATCCCACAGCGTCCCACGGCGTCCCACGGCATCCCACGGCGTCCCACAGCGTCCCACAGCAGTGTCAGGTGACTTTCAGTGAAGGTTATGACACAATGACAGTGTGATGATAACAAAGAGAAGCATGAGTCATTATCTCGTCATTACTTGGACTTTATTGTTGATTTTAGCACTTCACACTAGCGTTAGCTGGTTTCCCTCCTTTGGAGTAAACTACCAATCAGACAGCACATCTGAGCTGCTGTCACGCAGTCAGATACAGGAAAGCATGACAGCAACAACACGCTCAAAGCTGAACATCATCTGCATGTTAAGAATTTTACTGCAAGAAAGAAATAGTGCAAAGCTGAACATAGTGAGTTTGCTTTATGTATGATAAAGTACTGTTGACAAATCCAGTGCATGAATGTGAATGACCTGTGAAATAAAGTGTGCGTGCCGTGTTCAGTCTGACGTGAAACATCAGAATCTCTGTCTTCATTTAACTGATTTCCTCTTTCATTGCCAGCATGTGTGCTCAGAGGCTTTCACAGTGCATTATAAGCACGTCGTGGCTTTGTGTCCCCTGCTCTGCATCATTAGAACATTAACAGACCAACAAATATAAGTTTGTCATACTTTATCGATGAAATTGGGAGAATATAAATAACATCTGTAGCAGAAGCAGTGTGTCACTCTTGGTCTTGCAAGACAATTTTGCGTCCAGTTGTTAATTCTTGAACAATGTGCACCAATCTCTTACAAAAGATGTGGTTTGCTATGGTTCTCTGACCCAACCAGGTTACTAAAGTACTGAAAACGAGGAGACAACATTACAACAACGTGCCAAATAAGCTAGGTCCATCATGTGATCTGCCAAAGTTTAAGGCGTGGATTTTGGTACGACTTCTAAAGGTCTGTGTTTCCGCAACCAAGACGTTGCTTCAGGCCGTCTACATCCTGTGGTTCTGAACTTCGGATGGACAAATGGCAGCAGCCGTTTATCAGAAGCACCCAGACTGCTCTTGGCGATGGTCTGACTCAGTCCTCGGGCCACGACCTCCCCTGTAAGCGTTGTTTGGTGTTTGCACCTGCACGTGTCCTTTGCTTCCAGCAAAATGATTGTGACAGCGGGGCATTCAGCATCCAGCAGATGTTATATCTGCAATATGCAGCAGCAGTTTTTCACAGTTACCTGCCTGCTATACCCAAGAGACGTGATGATTTATGGTGTCGGCCCTGTTATCACAGAATGGGCCACGTGACCAGTTAAAGTGGTGACAAACTGTTGGCTCTGTCGAAATGAAAAGTAGTTATTGGGGCTAAAAAAGCATTTACAGCCTATTAACCCGAGAACGCTATCGCTGGGTGATTTACACCCGAGCAAATACATTTACATGATTTCTCTCTCCTGCAGCTGTTTGCGTGTCGAGGAGCCTGTGCCTTCACCAGGGAAGTCTCAAATGTCCCAGGAATGGGTGGACCAAAGACCAGCTTTCCAGAGTCATTATTTTGTTTTAGGAGGGTTTTTTCTTTCATTTTGTTAGACGTGGCACAGTTGAAAGTAAAAGAAGACCACTCTAATTTGTCATGTGTTGTCATATTTTGATATATTTGATTACTTTTTATTGGTTATATTATATCGGGTAAAAATCACCCGGCATTAGTGATTGTGTTACTATTTATAGCGATAGTGTTCTAGGGTTAAACGTGCAAGAGAGCTGATCCAGTTTCCAGCGAGTCCATCATCAGCTGGGCTGATTCATGACCAGAACGTCCCAAGTGTGAAGTCAGTGAATCAGTGCTGGCCTGGTGCTGAACAACGTGAGGCTGAAGGGACTGTGGAGACATCAGCACATCACATTTTACATTGGTTTTATTATAATGTGCTTCTAGTAAGGACAAAAGCACAGACACCAACCTCCTGATCTGCGGAGCAGTGGTGGTAGAGGAACTTCGTCTCAGCGTCTTAGTAGAAGAGGGGGTGAGGGAAAGGTGGACTTTGGAGGGCTTCGGGGGAGGGAGGATGGAGCGGTGTGAAGTCTTGGACAGGTTTAACCTGACACAGAAAAGAAGAACACCTCATATTTGTGTGTGTGTGTGATCCAAGAGCAAATACTAAACTTGATCCTTCACAGAAACAAGCACAACGAAGAACTTCTCCAAAAATCCTTCTGATTTCTACGCTCACTGCAGGAATCAACATCTGCACTCACACTCTGTACAAGAGATACAAACACGCTTCGACGTGTGGGAGGTACCTGATTTAACCTCCGTGGAAGCCCAGCTCTTGGTTGTGTCAGGTTAGCAGTTTGGTGATGTTAGTTTACAGGAGAAGCCGGAGGCACGTCGTGAGTTTGGTTCGTGGTCGTCCTTTGGTTTCTTTTTGCCGCAGCTCCCATATCCCCGATTTGTAATTATTTACTTTTTATGAAATGTTTCTTGAACTATGGCAGCATCTTATATATCCGCTATATTTGGGCTGTGGATTCAGGGACCCAAACAAAAACTGTAGTGAGCAGAGGTATTATCTACTGATTGTGTGTCTGGCTGCAGCCAAGGGTGGAGAGCAGAGGCAGCGGGCAGGCCAATCGAAACGCAGCTCAGGCCGCGGCTGCAGCAAAAACTTGGGCGTAGGAGGAGCGATTCTGGCAAACCATCAGGAGGGGAAGTGGTGCTCCACCAACACAGTGTACAGTAAAGATGGAGGCCTGCTGGCTCCAGCTGAGGACACTGTCAGGCAGTAGAAGGAATACTCTGACAACCTCCAGAACCTTAATCTCACTCATAACTAAAGTCGCCAAAAGACAACAACTTCTCCTGTTGCATTTAGGTTTCAGTTTAACCGAAGAACAAAGAAGGACACATGAGCTCGAGCAGGTTACACACAACATTCACGCTGCACAGATGAGAACACAGCAGGATTTCATGCAGTCCGGTCTGTCTGTTAGACAGCGTGCAAACAAAGCGTGCGTTCTTTGTAGCATTCGACAGCACAGTCACTTACGTACTTTCTGACATCCACAAAAACATATTGGTGTCTATTATCTCTCCTTGTTAATAGAAACTTTGTTTCCAGCGTTTGAGCTAATTCTCCACGTGTCTCTTGCACTGACCACAATAACCATCTATCATTAATTACGTTACAGATGTTGGTACCTTGAGCAGGATGACGCTGATCTCGGTGGGCGTTTTCCCTTCAGTGCTCTCAGTTCGTCTCCCTGTGTCAGACTGACTTCTTTGCAGTTATTCTGCACAGACACAATTAGCAGCATGAAAACACAACATTGTGATCGTAACTCAGTAGCCTGTTTGAATTCTGCAGTAACCATTAAAAACAGGTGCTATGAAGTCACACCGCTGACCTCATCCAAGCTATATGACTTGCAGAGCACGGTGTTGATTGACAGGTCATCCATGCTGGAAAGCAGCGAGGACACTGCCTCCTGTTTGCCTCCCTGCACAGAGTCAGAGCGGTGCAGCTGCTGCTGCTGCAGCTGCTGCTGCCGACTCAGTCTCTGTTGGACCAGCTTCTGTTTAGACCGATGCACGTCACCCTGAACCCACAAACTGTGCTGCTTCCTGCACACAAACATCAAACACACGCCACAAACTGACTGTGATATCACGTTTAGCAGGTACAACATTCAACATCCTGGTTTGGCATGTAAGTAGACACACAAAGCTAGTAGCCATTAGCAACAGAGCACTACTGTGGCGTAAGGAGGAAGTGTGCGTCCAGAGCTGAGGAGAGAAACCAGCTGAACACTGTGACTGCAGTCTGCAGCAGTATCACAGTTTCAGGCTTTTTATAATTAGATTCGATTCATCATCCACCAGTTTCCCACTGCTGCAGTCACCACCAGCTGCACATGGGCACCCTGGGGAATGCCCCACCCTGACCTCCACCTTTTGCTTCTCTTCTAACATTTCCAGCATGCTCCAACCATGACCTCAGCATGGAGAAACATCTTGTGTGCTAACAGCAATAGATGCCACAGCCTAAGGACAGGCGGGCCTTGTTTGTCCAGCACATCTCACAGATGCTCGATGAGATTGAGATCTGCCGACGTTGAAGGCCAAGGTGACCCCTCAAACCCTTCCTGATCTACTTGTGCTTTGTGTGAAGACTCCAGCGACACTCGAAGTATTAGAGAACAGCTGTACTCAGTGGCCAACGCCTTTTGGGTCATTGCAAAATGTCAAACAGCTTGTGTTTAAATAAAAAAGACTGGAAACAGAAAAAGATCCAAGTGGACCAATCACACCTTCACAAACGCAATGACCCTGATGAAGGCCACTAACACGTTATGGTTCCCTGATACTCTGTGACTGGAGTCTTCACCTCGTCAGATCTTTGTCTTCTCCGTGCACCTTGGAGGTGAAGCTGCCGTCTGCTTGTGTTTTGTGACATTATCCTAATGAAGTGTTGCAGACGTGTCTGTGTGAACAGCATTACTCCTGTACTTTCATGAACGGACTACAGCTTAATGATTGTCTCCGACCGAGACCTTTGGAGTCACGGAAAGTGGACCGTTTGGTTTGAGCGGTCACAGCTGAGGCACAAACTCACTCTTCTAAGAAGTTTTGCTGTGGACCGATGATAGATCCAGGTCTGCAGACTCTGATCCAAGCAATCGCCTCGGCTGCAGTAAACCGGAAGTGCTTCATCAGGTAGCAGCCAATCAGAGTGCCCGTGCGGCCTAATCCAGCTGTAAATGGATGGATTGTTTAAAGAGACAAAGTTAAGATAAAAGAAATAAATGACATCAATTAAACATACATACACTTGCAGTCCTACCTTTACAGTGCACCGCCACTGCCCCGTCTGTACTTTCACACACATGCAGGAAGCGTCTGACGATGAGGTCAGAGGGCGTGGTCCCATCAAGGAAGAAGAGGTCGTGGTGCTCAAATCCTGCATCCTCAAACCGCCTGCCATCATACAACTTCCTGTTCAGACGAACCACGGTCGTTACGTCATTTTGGCAAAAGTATGAGAAGTATGCCTCGGGTGTGTGGAGGGGATAACCTGGAGACAGAATCGACAACAGCTGAGTTACGTCATACGTTTCAATCAGCGAGCGTCTGTTTTTAATGCAAACGTAAAATAAGATTCAATGACGTAGTGTCAGCTGATTTATGTTGTAAGGTAAAGACGTTAAATACAGAGAAAACCCAACGATCGGACGGCCCCAAGCACCTGCTGACAGCGGGAAAGAAAAACTCCCTTTTAACAAGAACCAGGCTGAGGGAGAGGGCGCAATCTGCCTCATGTGGTCGGGGTGGGGGGAGGACAACAGGACAAGAGATGGACGAGAGCCAGAGGGGAATAATAACTACGTGCAAAGTGGTGTAAATACACAGAAAGTAAAAAGAGCTGAGTGATGGAGAAGCATGAGTGCATCATGGGAAACCCCGAGCCACTGCAGGGTTCAGGCTCGTCTAATCCAGCCGTAACAACACGACAGCACTAAGCAGGAAACAATGCACGCCGTCAGAAGACAGCAGGGTAAGGTTAGCTCTTCTCAGCTGCTTCAGGACGTGCAGGCACTGAGGGGCTGCACAAGCCTTCTGTCAGCCAAGCAACGTGAGCACTGGTGTTGGTTTGGAGGCATGCTTTTAGCTTTTAGCTTAGAGATTCTGACTCACCACGAGAATGAGGGCTACTGAACGCCAGAACTTTCCCCGGAACGATCCAGTTCATATCTCCATTTTCAACTCGCTAAAAGCACAAAAAGAAAGGAAAGACTGTGATAGAGGTTAGCCACATATCAGTTAAAACATGGATCCAGAACACCTTAATTATACCACCACTGCAGTAATGAACACGTACGGGCTTTTACCTTTCATTGGAAATCAGTTTTGTTGCAGTGGACACAGGTGAGCTGACCTTTACTTCACTGACTGTCTATCACTTGGACGGGTGAGTTATGGATCAATCTAACTGAGAAACTGAGGAAGTACAGCGTGCACCAAGGCAGGCCTGGACATCGTACGAGCCCTTGGTTGGCCCTGACTGTGTTACTAACAGCACTGCAAATAAACTGGATGAATAACAAGCGTACGTTATTTATTTCTTCCTGTATCCTGGTCCTGTTTGCATTGATATCGACCTGTAGCACAGTCTCTGCAGTCTGTTACCTCATAATGTTCATATTCTTCTGCACTGAACCTTTCAAAATCCAGGAAACCATGTTGTAATGCCTGCAGAGGAAAAGAGCAGGAACAGATTTTCACAACAAAAGCACAACTCCCCCCAAAGGGCTGAAATGTTTAGTGTTATAGTGATCTGCAGTGGTTTCACAGATTCAGTTCAGTTTTTCTTAGCACCAAATCACAACAACGGTCACCTCACGCAGTTAATATTGTACGTAAAGACCCTACAGAGGAAACACAATCAGACCACGAGCAGGCACACTGGTGACAGTGGGGAGGAAACACTCGTTTTTAACAGAAACACATGTTCACCAGAACCAGGCTCAGGGAGGGGCGGCAATCTGACTGACTGCTGAAGGCTTTTCAGGGAGCTTTTAGGACTTCCTGATAATAATGAATTACAGTCGTCCAGCCTGGAAGTAATAAATGCATGAACTAGTTTTTCAGCGTCACTCTGAGACAGGATATTTCTAATTTTAGAGATGTTGCACAAATGGAAGAAAGCAGTCTTACATATTTGTTTAATATGTGCGTTGAAGGACATGTCCTGGTCAAAAATGACTCCAAGGTTCCTCACCGCGTTACTGGAGGCCAAGGTAATGCCATCCAGAGTAAGAATCTGCTTAGATACCATATTTCTAAGATTTTCAGGGCCGAGTACAATAACCTCAGTTTGATCTGAATTAAGAAGCAGAAAGTTAGCGGCCATCCAGGTCTTTATGTCTTTAAGACATTCCTGCAGTTTAACTCATTGGTGTGTGTTATCTGGCTTCATGGACAGATAGAGCTGGGTGTCATCATGCATAGCAGTGTAAATGTATGCTATGTCTTCTAATGATGCTGCCTAAGGGAAGCATGTATAATGTAAACAGAATTGGTCCTAGCACTGAACCCTGTGGAACTCCATAATTAACCTCAGTGTGTGAAGAGGACTCTCCATTTACATGCACAAACTGGAGTCTATTAGATAGATATGATACAAACCACTGCAGCACAGTACCTGTAATACCTACAGCATGTTCTAATCGCTCTAATAGGATATTATGGTCGACAGTATCGAACGCTGCACTGAGGTCTAGCAGGACAAGCACAGAGATGAGTCCACTGTCAGAGGCCATAAGAAGATCATTTGTAACCTTCACTAAAGCTGTTTCTGTGCTGTGATGAGCTCTGAAACCTGACTGAAACTCTTCAAATAAACCTCTGCAGATGATCTGTTAGCTGTTTGACAACTACTCTTTCAAGGATGTTTGATATAAAGGAAGGTTGGAGATTGGCCTATAATTAGCTAAGACTGCTGGGTCTAGAGATGCTTTTTGAGTAAAGGTTTAACTACAGCCAGCTTGAAGGCCTGTGGTACATAGCCGATTGTTACATCCTGGGAGGCTGTGGGCGTGGTGTTGTCTTCTCCCTCTCCTCCTCCTTCGTTCTGGCCCCTCCCCTTGTCTCTCTCTGCCCCTGCCTTCTCCTTTAGGTCACACCTGCTGCTCATCTGCTCTCGTTACAACCAATTACCCTCAGGGGTGATATAAGCTGGAGAAGAGCAGTGTGGAGGAGGAGGGAGAGGTTTCTGGTGGATTTCCTCTGTGCTGGTCAGAGTGTGCTACTGACTTAGGTGTGGAACAGCCTGCTGCGTGTGGCTCTTTGTGAGTAGTGCTTAACTGAGCAGTGATTGCCCATGAGTGACGGCAGCCTTCATTAGTTTGTGTGGCCTGCCTGGATATTGTTTGCTAGCAGCGTTGCTGTCTCTTTC
>NW_024387269.1:416558-446558 GCF_900408965.1 Simochromis diagramma | reverse complement strand
CACGCTGGTGATACATCAACAGACATTTTCATGGGAAAAACAGTGCACATGTATCAACATGACGACACAGAGTTCGATGAAGTTCTCCACAAGTATGTGGACTTCATGTCTTCTTCACTGACGTATGAGCTGTTACTGTTGGAGGGTTGACGGCGTGCGTCTCATGTCACACTCCTCCACAGTGAGGATGGACTCATTGATACGAGCCTCTGGTGACTGCACTTCAAAACAAGGAGTGATTCAACTGCTCTGCTAGTGAAGCATCACCTGGGGCAGCTCTGACTGCTCCTGTACTTGGTGATGTGCTGCCCTCCTGACACACCTGCCTGCTGCTGTTGCTGCCCAGGTGATCTTCCACCTGTAGTGTGATTTGGCCTTTCAGAGGCCTCGCTGCACCGTCACTCACTCTGAAGGCAGCCGGTGGACGTCCCCGGTCATCCAGGGCTTGTGGTTGGGATGGACCAGGTGACACCTCCAGGTCTGGATGTTCAGAAATGTCCTGGTGGTGTGGAGACAGTCCTGCAGCTGCTGTAAGGCTTCATCAGGCCAGGTTCTGATAGTCTTCGAGGTGGCCAGAGCAGCTGTCCTGAGAGGAAGCAGCTTCCTGCTCACGTCCAGGCAGCGACACTGTAAGAAGTCCTTTCAGGGTCTCCCCACCTATTAGAAGTTTTACCGTCCTACTGTTCCCAGCCCTGCTCACTGGGAATTGTCCAATTAGAGTTTTCTCTCTAACATTGTAGGTTGTTTACCTACAAAGGGCCTGGATGTAACTGATGTTACACAATTAAAACTGGACTAAACTAAATGACCAGTTAACCTAACGTGAATGAACGTGCATGTCTTTGGACTGAACCAGGGAAAACGTGTAAACTCCAACCAGAAAGACCATAGTTTGAACCAGGACACCATCCCTCCGGGTGGAGCAGTGGACGTCTTCTAACAGTATAACGATAATCAGAGACCAGTAATGAGAAGTCAAGGAAGGACAGGACCATGACTGTCAAAAGGCGTGTCTCTCTGAAATGAACAGGTGGGATATTAATGAGATCAAAGGAGTTTCTAAAGGACACGAAACAACAAAAAACGGAGGCAAACAAAGTTAATCTGTTACGAAAGAGGCATCAGAAAGAAAGGATCTGTAGGAGCGTGTGCTGACAGGGAGCAGGAGCAGACTGTTGACACGTCATGATTGGGGATCAGACTAGATTACAGTGCCGGCTGCAGCTTACCTTTCATATATGAGCTCCTCATCCGTGCTGAAGAAGTGTGTGTTGGCTGTATTCTTAGGTTTGACCCGCAGAGTGGCAAAGTACAGGCGGTCTGTGGTGTACAGCACACACACACACACACACACACACACACACACACAGGTTACATTCAGCCTCACACACAGTCCTGGCTTCAGGTCAAGGATACAGGGCGATAACGCTCTCTTGTCCCGATCACACCGAGCTGCTGACTGCATCCAGGTATTTTTGGTGTCTCGGTTACAGCACAGGATCAGTTCCCCTCATTAACTGCTGCTGAAACCGAGGCAGGACCCAAATCTCCTGTCCTTACGTGACACACTGGTGCTGCTTACTTAACCTGATTTAGCCAAACTTAATCCTCGCACTACTGAAATGCTTCTTTTTACCAGATCAGAGAACAATGGCTTTATAAACTTTAACTAAACTGTAATATTTGACTCTATGAGTGAGTGAGCTGTGGGACACTGGGCTACAACCTGCCCCAACTGTTAGCCTGTAAGTTTCAACCTTTCAGCTACATATGTTTGTATGGGATATTGTATTTGTTTTAAATGTTATATACCTATGTGGTATGTGACTTTTGTTGCCATGATGCCAGGTCTCTCTTGGAAATGAGATTTTTAATCTCAATGAGATTTTTTACCTGGATAAATAAAGGATTAATAACATATAGTTCTACATGTACTCATGAGTAATTAGGCAGCTTCAGTAAACCTGGAAAGCAAGTTCTGCAGTGATAGCTGAAAAGAGAAAACTTATTCCTGGAAACGAGCCGCTGTGTAAAGGCTGTGAAGCTGACCTGGACCTGCACGGACTCACTTTACCAGGATTCTTGTTACCGTCTGAATGCACAGCTATTACAGTTTATATCATGTTAATTATAGCAGACACCGCTGAAAACGATCCAGCATCCTCCAGGCCAAAGGCCGACCAGCTGCCCCACAGTCCTGTCAAGAGTTATTGATCCACAACAATGCTGATGAAGAACCTGCAAAATAATCAGAAATGTCCTCGTCTCGTTTCGTTAGTGTCCCCCTGATGAAGACTATCGTGGTCAGTGTAACTCACACTGAATCACGCTGGTTTAGCTTTGTTTGAAAGAACAAAGGAGCCGAAATGAACGAGCAGTTCAGTCCTGTGTATTTCTGCCTGTCCACGCGCGCTCTCAGTCACGCGCATGGAAATATTGCAGGCTGTAGTTTCTTATAGAAAACCATTACGCAGTATTACATCCCAGGACTGATGTTAAACTTACCCTTAATAAACTCTGATGCGCTGGCCTGCTCATATCCATCTGCCATTTGTTACAGTGGGAATGGTCGCGTCACAGTGACTTTGTCCTCTTCTTGGTTATCTGTTGTGAGACCACTTGAGATGTTCCAAAAATACCAAGAGTTCACTACAGAATATCATTTCACCTCCGTCACTACTGTAAATGAAAAGGGTCCAACTTTAAAGTCTCCCCGCCCGCCGCTGATGAGGAGCATGCGTAAAGTCTCCAAAGTCCCCCCAAACCGAGTCGCTCCGCTCCGCTCCACGGCCTGAACCGAGAGGTTTCCGCTCCTCCATGCCTGAACTACAACGAATATTCCAGCAAGTAGAAGATATACAGGACAGCCCAGAGTCGTGGCAGCGATAATCTCTCTGCTGCCTCGCACATGCTCAGTCAATGGTCACATAAACGCGCGCACGCACACATCACCGGCCGCGCTGCCGAAGCCTGCTGGAGCTGGATTTAAACAGAAATCCCCCTTTCCCAGTAACAGAAACGGGATATATATTTATATATATTTATATATATTTATATATATTTATATATTTCAAGGCTGCTACAAAATGCACCGTTTGCTTATTTGTATTTGACGATCAGTGTGAACGTTACAAAAGTAACACCACAAAGTCATTTATGCTGATGGCATTTCCCTCCCGTGTCTGAGTGGCCTCCCTCTTGCACACGTTGCGTGTTTGTGCTATGATGAGCTGGGTTGGGTCTGCATGGAGGACTGCACTGTGGTTTGTTCCCATCACCCAAAGGTGGAAAGCCAAAGTCCTGAGTGCCAAATGTCTGAGCTGCCTGACTGAACTGTGACTTCCACAGGCCGCTAGCTAAGTCTGCACTTGCATCACTTAGTTTTCTAATCAAGTGTTTGCTTGGTTATTAAACAGAAATCTTTAGAATGGCTACAGATACAGGGGTCGCCTTACAGTTTACATGCATTGATTTCGAAAGGGGCTCCGTACCCCACACGGTGCTGTCACAGCTGTTAGTGGGCCTGTCACCACTGACTGGAAGACCTCCACACCATTAGACTGCATTACTGTTGGATTAGCCTCACACAGACTCATTTTAACGAGATGTCACTTTTCCCACGTGTCTCTGTTTCTGTGCTGGGACAAGGTGAGAACGGGACAGCAAAGCTTCGAAGAATCTCACATATAAAACATGTTTTCAGACTTTTTGGTTTAATTCCACATTGTGATGTCTGCTACAGTGTAAATACTTGTGAAAATAAAGAAAAACCATAAAATGAGAAGCTGTATCCAAACTTTCTGTTCTTTTTTTTTAAAATATATTTTTGTCTTTATTAGACAGATGCAGTGAAAACTGACAGGAAAGTGAGAGAGGGACACAGGGACTCCTGCTCACCCAGCTGCGCCGCAGGTGTGTCCAAACTGGTATGAACAAGGTCTTCAAGTCCGTCCAAAAGAAACAAGTATGGGTGTCAATAAGCAAACGTGTCCTAATGAAGACGCTGAGGACTCGTTTCTTTGTTGGACGCGCTTGTTTGGAACAGATTTGTTTCTCCACGTGACTCATTTCATTCCCACAGAAATATTTCCACCACAGTGTTACTTTTTCCAAGAACTTGTAACATTGGAGTTTAGCTATGAGCCGGCTGAGGCGCGCCCTTTCACACGCGCCCCTGAACAGAATTAATAACGTGAGGAAGATGAGGAGAGCGTTTCCTTCTTATGGCTTTATGTTTGTAATGCTACACTGACCTTACTGTCTAACGGAAAGCCACATGCAGACGTGTGTGTGTGTGTGTGTGTGTGTGTGTGTGTGTGTGTGTGTGTGTGTGTGTGTGTGTGCGCGCGCGCGCGCAGTCCTATTCCTGGTTTTAGCTTAATCTGCTCCAGTTAGCCAATTAGACATCAGATTACCTGGAGGAAGGTTGGAGGGACAGGTGAGCAGCTTCGTAGCCGAGGACGCCTCCATCAAGGTGAAACACTGACGATACTGATGTGGAGACAATATGCTACGTATGTGATTATTATTACGTGAAAAGACAGATTTTTATCAGCCCTTGGTGATCATAGGTTGGTCTCCAGTGAAAGACTGCCACCTGCTGTCTGCTTACATGCTCTGTCTGCTCGGTCATGTTGGCCCTGGGTGGGAAGCGACAGCCTCTGCTGTAGTTACTGATGCACCAACATGGATACGAGCAAACTAACAGTTTCATGCAGATTTGTGTTAAAGGCTGAACGCTGCTTTACCAACCAGCCAGGCAACAATGAAGATAATTGAACTGAGAAGGGGCTATATGTCAGTATTTTAGATAAATGCTAAAAAAGATCACATCTCTGAGTTTGATGCAACGTGTTATACAACAGAATTATTTTATACAAATATGCAATAATGTCCAAACCGAGAAAAGAAGAAGAAACAGAAATTTTGTCAAACTTTGGGTAATAACTGAGATATTTAGGAGGGGAAGGTTTGTTTTTGTGACACTACTCACATTTCTGAAGCATGACACGGATCCAAGCACATCGTGTTAGCATTGCTTTTTTCTAATTAACCAAAGACAAAAAGGTCGTCTGGCTTTGTCTGTGATGTGACAAACGTCTGTGTAAAGTAAATGCATCAGTGTGAAACGCTGCTAATTCTATTTCTCAGGTACATCAGGGAAACGTGAAAAAGCCTGTGAAGGGTCCATACTTTATTCTTTGGCTCTACTAGATTAACTTTGCATGATTCTCAGTTCTAAATAATCGTGTCGAAGCCTCGGTGCAGTCTGTGTAAAACAAGCTGTTTCAGCACCATCTAAGTTTAAGAGTAGGGCTTCTGTACCAACACACACGTGCCGGAGATGACTGTTATATGATCCAAGGGTTGGAAAAGCCTCTGATCAGTCAGAGACTGTCCTGACTGTTTGGGTATGTTTAACATCCACTGATGGGAGAGCCAGCATGATCCATTCATTTGACCTGTTAAAAAAACACCAGTGATCCAGACGTCAAACTACACGATCCCACCACCTGACACGACGCTCTTACCCGTACAACACGTGTTCATTTGAAGAGGAAACCAGCTTCCTCACGTAGTCTTTGGTTAAATATATGAACCAAGGCTGCTGCGTCAGGTTTAGGACATGTGCTTGAGATGAAGATACTACCGTGCAACATTAAACATGTTCATTTCTCCCAGCACAAAGCCATGATACCAGTCTGTGTTTCATGCATGCATTCATGCAGCCACTACACCTGCTTACACTTGTAATGATGAAACATGAAGAAGGACTGAGGGAGACAGAGAACTGCATACAGCCAACATCAGCGCTCCAGCTGATGAATGTGTTCTGATGTAACACATCAGAGAGCGATGCACATTGAACTTTCCAGGAAGCTGCTGCCAACACTCAAAGCTGTCATCGATGCCGTTTTGGGATTGTGACGTAAAACAAGCTTCAGTTTGACCAGAACGTTGACACCATCCACCTGATTCTGAGCGCCCCACAACACTTCTAAATGATCACTGTGGTACTCCATCACTGCATCACATCAGTGCTGGACCGACTCCCAGTGCTGCAGCAGTTCACTCAGTTCATGAAGCATCACAGCTCTCAAAGATTGCTTCCAACTTGTGAGGTCTGAATAGCTCTGTTCCCAAAGCAATTTCTGCCACAATGTCCTCCTACAGGAAATCATTTTCATTCACAAGATCTGGCAAATCTCCTTTGAGAATGAAAGGAAATCATTACACAGTGTCAGTGACGAGTCACAGTTTGTCAGGTCAAAAAGAGTCCAACATCCTTCTGTTCTTGACAAAAATATTATTCAGCTTTCTTTCTGTTCTGTCCGTCAAAGCTTAGAAGATAAAACACAGAAAAGATTCAGGATTGATTGTTGAACACCTCTGGAAGATCGATATGTTACTTCTTTTAAACAAACCACCAAATGAGCAACACAACACCTGGAGCACACCTGGAGCATCTGCTGAAGCTGTTCTGGAGGAACATGGTGTCCCAAAAGGTTACTGACTCTTCAGTGCCATATATTTATATTAAACTTGTTATATTAAATGTAGTTTGTTTTGCTAAAGCATATAGTTAGTGCTGGACCAGGTGACCCTGAATCCTCCCTTAGTGATGCTGCAATAGGCTGCTGGGGGATTCCCATGATGCACTGGGTGTTTCTGCTTCACTCACTATGTCACTATGTATTAACAGACCTCTCTGCATTGAATCATATCTGTTATTAATCTCTGTCTCTCTTCCACAGCATGTCTTTATCCTGTCTTCCTTCTCTCACCCCGACCAATCACAGCAGATGGCCCCGCCCCTCCCTGAGCCTGGTTCTGCCGGAGGTTTCTTCCTGTTAAAAGGGAGTTTTTCCTTCCCACTGTCACCAAAGTGCTTGTTCATAGGGGGTCATATGATTGTTGGGGTTTTCTCTGTACCTATCATTGTAGGGTCTACCTGACAACATGACGTGCCTTGAGGTGAACTGAACTGTAAAAGGTGTGATGACAGAGCATCAGTGTAAGGAGCCAATGTTTGACTGATGTGATTGAGATTCAGTTGAAATATAAGTACTGCACATGGAAGTGTCCAACCAACAGAACAGGCCTCAGAGCACATCACAGCGGTACAGTTGGAATCAAAGTACTACTATAACACAGAATATGATGCAAAACTAAAGCAGTATTTTTAATGCACTCCCTCAAAGAAATACGACATGAGTGCAGCAGAGGCAGAGATACTGTGACGTGCAGCCTGTATACTTTTAGGCCTCGTGGTGTTTTTACTGGACCCACCTCTCTGAAACTCACTGGATCAACCAGCCAGCCAAATGACCCTGGTTACATCATCAGTTTGATTTTTAATTAAAAAAAACTCCTTCAGCGATTCATCAGACATCAGTGTGCATGTACACACACTGTTACAAATCAACACAAATACAATTAAGTCAGTGTGTTAAGAGGTGATTGTTGTGCCTCAGCTGGCGTTCCCACATACTGACACAGAGACCGACCCACCATCATGTAAAGTTGTCCAGCATTAGCAGCTTTGAGTGACGGGTGGACGCTGCCTGGCTTTGTGTTCTTTGTGTAATTAGCTGAGAGAGAATTTGGTTGACTTGTGGTTGATAACAGCCTGTGAGAAAAGCCTTCCTGCAGCGAAACTGTCATATTTGATTTGTTTGATTGTTTTTGCTTCTTCCAATAAGTTAAACATAGAAAACGCAGACTGGGTTTAGGTCTCTGACATCACAACATGTTCCTTGTGTACTGTGTAACAGTGTTTATGTTTTTCATGTAGAATCCAGGCTGTGGCTGAGAGCTGCAGGAGTCCTAAGTGTCCCAAATTCATTCATATTTGTAAAGCCAGTCACATAAAGATTTGAACCAACACATTTATTCTTATCGTTTAAATCAGAGTTTAAACCAAATAATGAGGCAGCATCAGCTGTGCGTGTGCGCGCGTGTGTGCGTGCGTGTGTGAGAGAGGAGTGCATCTGTCTGTGTGGTGACGTCACCCCGCCCTGCCTTGTCCTTTGCGTAATCCGCCGCCCGCCCGTCCAGGAGGATGAGTCCAAACACTTTGATTTCCTTTAACTAATCCGTGTCGTATGTTCAGACCAATTAACCGAGATCGTTCTCACTTCTCTCGGGGAGGAGAGGACAGGCTGGCTGCAGGGAGCAGGTTTTACTGCTTTCACCTCTGATTTATTCTTTGTGCTGCTCTCTTTGGAGAGGAGCGCAGCAGAGGGAGGATGTGAGGCTCCAGGATGGATTCTGAAGAAGATAATGCGACAAGGAGACGCGCGGCTCCGCGTTTCACTGCAGATATCGAGGCTCTGCATATTTAGCCAGCTCCGTCCTGGTATTATAAGCGATGTGGCTTCTGATGTGTTTGTGTTGTGAATGGAAGCGCAGATGATGCCTATTGATCACTGAGATGTGTGTTGGTGCATCTAAGGCTGCTTGCTCTGTCAGCGCACATTTCGAGCTCTTATTGTCTGGCAGATTGCGGTGCTGTGGGCCTTGTTGGAGCATACAGGCGGTCGCTGCACCGTCCGGCCTGCACGCTGTGATAATCTGCTCCACTGAACGTCGGCGGGTGTAATCCTGATCAAAACGCGCTCTTATGTAACATTCCGAGAGGGACATTTTGTGTGCAGCTGCCTGTCACTGTGTGCGCTTCATGACGCTCGTGTGTGTTCTTTGAACCTTTACGACAGTGTGTAGCGCTGTGTTTGTATGGCATACGTGCGCCATTCAGTGCACTACTGTGTAATCACATTTGTGTAACATCACTGTGAACAGAATATAGCGTTACTTATGCATATTTAATAAGGACTAATGACAGTTTAGCATAAAAGACAAACAGCAACAGATTTCTGTTAACAGCATCTCTGTCTTCACTCCGAGTGATCCTCCTCCATCTGTTTACATTCTGATGAGGCTCCATCGGATCTCCAGCCTGGCAGCCGGGCTCTGCTGTGTAATGGCTGCCTGCTTGATGTGTCCTTGACAGGAAAAAGCTCTTTTTTGCTGTTCACTGCGTTTGTTGGGCAGGCAGGTGTTACCAGCTCACAGCTGCTGTGAAGGACACAGAAAGGAACAAGGTGAGCAGGGAAATAAGCACTACAGGTAAAAAAGTGAGTCTCACAGGAACCACGGCAGCTGTGTGAGTACTACAGACCTGTAGACATACATGTTACCTGCATGTGTGAGAGAGAAATGGACCTGAACAGAAAGTTTAACCTAAAGGTCATCACCTGCATCTGTCTGTGATGCCTGGCTTCCTCCCTCAGTGTTCACAGTGGACCTTGATTTAAAATCAGTCAATTAAGGCACGCGGTGAATGCCAAGAGAGGAGCCTCTGCTGCTCCACCGCAGCCGGATTACAGTAAAAGCTGCTGTGCACTTATTTATGTATGCATGTGTGCACAGAGCAGGACAATGACTCTGACCAGGAGTGCGCTGACTTTACTGTCTCACTGCAGAAACACCCTCGCTGTACGTGTAATAACAGTAAATGCTGACTTCTGTGTGATTTCTATAATAAAACATTTGGATCCAAATACAAAGTGGTAATTCTTTCCTCTGCCTGAAATGGACTTGCACACCGTGAAGAACCAAAGCGTCCATAAATCTGCGCTTCAGCAGCTGAAAAAGCTTTTTACAGTGAAAACCTAAAGTAAGCCCGAGTGAGGCTCTGCTGGGGAACAGAGTAATGTTTCATATGATAATAATGTTCTACTTTCTATTATGTATCAGTGGACTCAGATTTTTAATCTAATAAGTCATTCTCACCCATAAGTAGATCCAAACACATTTGATCCACTAACTAATGAACGTGATGTTTGAAAATAACACATAAAAACCAGGTGAGCAGTGAGCAGCCACCTGGACAGCGAGGCTAAAATCAGCAGGTCAGAGAGTGTGCACGCTTCCACCAGAAACACTTTTGGGACATTTACTGTATAACAAGGAAGCCACAGAGCAGCGTGGCCTCACTGCCGCTCCCAGCGATATAACAACAGATGTATTTCGTGTGTTCGGTCTCAGATGATATTTGGCTACGTTAAACGCTGCAGTCACTTAATTTCATGTGAAGGAAACTGGTGGGAGCAGAAGCCTGACGGGAGCAGGTTCCAGCGTGGCCCACTCTTTCTAATATTCTGTTTAGCTTGTTTACATCTAAACGTCCTCGTTATACAAGCCAGTCTAATCTGAGCCTGGCTGCCTGTTAATCCTCAGCGAGGACTGAGCTACATTTAGTCTCCCTGCGTCTCTGGATGTTTCCACGGGGGTCTGTCAGCTGTCTCCAGGATTTCAGAAACACTCGTTGTGTGTTTCACCCACTCTGCTCCATCCACGCTGACACAAACGCACACAGATTAATCTCTCTGTGTCTTTACACAGACAAGGCATGTCATATTAATCCTTCACAATCAGCTGGATATACACATGACCACTGCAGCCAGTGCACAATATTTAATATTTAAAATGCAATCGCAGATCCCACTTACATGAGACGTGGGCTCACCTGAGACCGTGGCTGATTGTGACCCACACCTGTTTTCACACCCTGGCTCGATTAGGCAGAGGATCAATAGGGGGTCCACGCCCCTCTTGGGGACACTCCCATAGGGCTTCAAATGTGGGACTCTGTTGCTCTTAGAGCTGAAGAAGCTTCTTCAACAAACTGTCCAGGCGTGTTTCTTTCCGAGCTCCTTCCACAAACAGAACATGTTGTGCGTGTGTTGTGTTTTCCTTCACACTGCGCTGTTTCTGTGATTTTGTCACAGGTCAGTCATTTGACCAATAACCATGAAGTTAAACCGTTTAAACGCTTCAACCCTATAACATGCGAAACGTTGTTCAAACACCAGATGGCGCTGATGTCTTTCACTCCACGTGGGTTGCACGATAACGCTGCTCAGCGTGGAGAATCACTTTGTTGAATCACTACCCAGAGCCTGATTAGCCACACTGCTTTCCAGAGAGCGGGGCTCCACACACTGTCGAGTCCAAAGACTCCAGGGATCCGCGTGGTTACTGACACGGCTCCACGCTCGCGACCACTTCCCGTTGCGCTCCTAACCCAGCTGAGTGTTTTAGGTAACAGCAGCGCACCGATTCATAGAGTCTGACTGCAGACAAACACTCGAACATGAACCGTGGATCTCCTGCCTGAGTGAGGGTGCGGAATGACCAGTATCACAGTATTACTGGCTGATGCGGTGTCATCATTAAACATATGCAATCATCTCATTTTACAACACGCCAGCAGGTCCCCGTGTTGTGTTTTCATATTTGTTTTTAATACTTCAAAATAAATCCGCATCTGATCGAGTCAGGCGCTAACACGGAGAGCGCATGCGCAAATAACGTTCCGCTGGTCAAAAATAAATAATTAATAAATAAATAATAATACGGAAAACAAAAAAACGTCACTCGGTTCCAAAGGTGGCAACGTCATATATGTGGCATTCAAGTGTCATTGGAATCTACAGCTCACTGAAATCAATGACTGTAAAAACCACAGTTTAGCTGAATTTCCAGGCACACAGCATTATGTTACAAATATTTACTTTCTGGAGAAAACTGGGAGAAGATGAATAAAGTTCTAATGTCAACATGGCATTTAAATCAAGCAAGGGGCCCCCGCCTGATTTCATAGTAGTGGCTGTAGTTTTACATATATTAGACCAATCTTCTTCAGATAGCTCTATTCCAGCCTCTTTCTCCATTTCTGCATTTAATATAGGTGGGAGGCAATTTCCTTTCAGTTTGTAGTGTTGAGTATATCATAGACATTTGGTTTTTTAGCACTTTCCCTTTAGATATGTTTATAAAGATCTGAACTAGAGATTTTCTCTCTTTAGACATAATATTGTTATTAAAATAAGATCTTAATTGGAGATATCTAAAAAAAATCACCTCTCTCCAAGTTGTAATTAACTGACATTTGTTGAAAGGTATCTAAACCTTTTTCAGATGATATTTTCCAGCATGCAGTGACACCCAGGTTGCACCAGTTTTTAAACCTACTGTCAATATTTGCAGGGCTGTATCATATGCTGGTCACCGTAGTATTCTCACATCTCTTTCAAACGTTTTATCTTTAAATTCCCTGAACCAGATACTTACTGGTACATTTATGCAGTAGGATACCTTATTTAAAAATGACTGTAACAATGATTTATCTCCAAGAATAGTCGAAAGGGGAACACGAACTTCCGCCTGGTCCATTTCTTTCCATTTAGCGTCACATGTTGAGTCGCATCATGCAGTCAGGACTCTGACTGTGCAGCCTGACAATCATTTTCTAGACATGGAAGACCATGCCTCCTTTATTCCTAGATAATTACAATGTCTTATACTTTATTCTAGGTCTGTGTTTTCCCCAAATAAAATTTGAGAACATTCTTTTCCATTTGATAAATTGCCTAGAGGACACCTCGACAGGCAATGCCAGGAATAAATAAGGCAGTTTAGGTAATACCGTCATTTTTATTCATTCAATCCTGTTATGCATATTTATTAGTGACCATCTATCCAAATCTGCTTTAATGTTTGCTGTTAGAGGGGTATCATTAAATTTGCAAATATTAGCTGATTCTTTGGGCAGTTGAACCCCTAAATATTTAATTAAGTTTTTACTCCAATTATTCTTTGAGGAGTTTTAGAATATATTTATCTGGATTATATTTAAAGGTAAGAATTTGAGTTTTATGAAGATTTAACTTGTAACCAGAGTATGAGCCATACGTATTGAGCAAAGATAGTAATATTGGTAGGCTAAAGTCAGGTTTAGTAGGAGTCACCAGGACATCATCTGCATATAGACAAACCTTACACTCTTTGCCGTTAATGGTAACTCCTGTAACTTCCTCGCATTGTCGAATAGCCTGTGCAATGGTTCAATAAACAGTGCAAATAGAGCAGGGCTAAGAGGACAGCCCTGTCTACATCCTCTTTTAAGAAGAACTAAACCTGAGACGTCCCCATTAACCTTTATCCTGGCAGAAGGACAATTATATAAGCACCTCAAACAACTGATCATCTGGTTATTAAAACCAAAACGTTTTAGAACCCGATATAAAAACTCCCATCTAACAGAATCAAAAGCTTTTTCAGCGTCAAATGGCAGGAATTTAAACTGTTATAAATCATTTGTTGTCTGTCTGTCAGTAATAGGTCGAACATATCTCTCATGCATGATGTCAGGTCCTTTTAAGCCAGAAAGAACATTCCCATCACAAAGTAGAAGCTGCAATCAGCTTTTGCCAAAGTGACTATCCTTTATTTATGCTGGTAAAAAGTCTCACTGACAGTAAAATAACCTGTGCTTTTAGCTTTAAGATACACAGATGAGGGCTTGTAGGACATTTTAATCAAAACAAAACGTGGATTATATATGAAACATAGACATGATGATGATGTCACCTATTGGTGATGATGATATAGGTCACCATCACCATTGCCATTACGAATCCTCGAGTTGTGAAAGTAGTGTGATCATACTGTGAAACAGGATGCTACAGGCACACTGGCTACCTACGTGTCTATTACAGATGCATAAGCAAGCACACCCGGGTGTCTCCTCTTTAACTCTAATGGGCACCTTCGTTTCCAGAGTAAACATAACGCTGTTTTCAGTAAGAATAAAACTAGTGACTGAGACTATAAGAAAATCATTACTGGTATCAAAGAGCAGGGAAGACTTCAGCTGGAAGCCTGCCATTAAAAATGTGACATTTATGGCATTTCTGCGTTGGCCTCATTTGATAAATTTAAATGTGATGACATTATGACGCTGAGTCCTCTCTAAGCCAGCTCCTTACCTCACCATTAAGCTTAAAAACGACCAGTTTACTCCCCACATCTGGTGACATCTCACGAAGAAAGCCACACCTCGTTACACCCACCACTACTTTACCTTCGCCGATCTTCGGCCCGTTATTATATTTCCCACTGCACGCGAACGCAGCGGGAGACAGGAGGTGGAGAGAGGTAGAGGATGAACGACAGCGAGCGAGGAAGACCCAGCTAACGCCAACACTGTTGGCCTGTCCTCCAGAAACACAGCGATAAAAACAGAATTACGGTTTTTATCTTCAGCTGAGATGCAGCTCCGCGAACACTTCGTCGAGTGTGTTTGAGACAGCGGAGATGCTGTGCCGGTAGTTAGCTAGGTTACCCGTAAAGACAAAAGGGCACCTCTCTGAGCATAATCTTTGGATGAGAGTCGCTGTGTAAGCAGCGAAAGCCTCCCGCTGCCGCCTCCCGGCTACAGTAACGGTAGGAGAGGAAGACTGACGCCGCGGCCGACATGAAATTCACAGAGCATCTGTCAGCTCACATCACCCCGGAGTGGAGGAAGCAGTACATCCAGTATGAGGTGAGTTAGCTTCACGTTAAACCTCTACTAGCAGCTAGTTAGCACACTGGCTAACTACACAACCGGTTACTTCATTTTAGAAATCTTATTTAAACATGGCCGTCGTGCTTTAACAGGAAAAACACACAGGGGTCCTTCAGCGGATGTGCTTCAATACGAGCAACAGCAGGTCGTTAGCGTTAGCCAGGCAAACTAGGCTAGCTAGATTTGTGTTGTTGCTCTGCAGGTTTGAGCCGCGGAGTCCCGTGTGTTGGCGTGCACGCGCGTGTCCTCCCAGATGTGTTTAGGAGACAAACCCGTTTCGGCTGAGTCATCATTTATCGAGCCCGTTAATCTTTGGACCGTTAACCCCGGTGTCTGTCGTTAACCAGCTGAGCTGAGTGTGGGCGGTCAGGGGAGCGGTGCTCAGGTCGACCTTTGAGCGATCAATGCCATTGATCTCTGCTGGAGCCTGATTGGCACCAGGGTCTGTCAGTGTAAACAACAACATACATGAACAACACTGCAGCCTGACGCCCTGCAACTGACCGCATGCTGCGCTCGTCAAGGTTGCTGTGAGCACTCCGATGGGAATCGGACAAAGCTCTTCAGCACCATCATCCAAATACCAACTGAGGAAACATCAGTGAGACCCAGCAGAGCATCGGGGACTCGTGTAGGCCCTGTGTGGATTTTTCACGCTGAATTGGCTGTATTACAGATTTCGGCTCATAGTCACTGCCAGTGTTTGTTTTCTGCTTTCTTTTTACTTTGTGAACTAACTGAAATAAGATCGTTGTTGTCCTCAGAGTTCCCGTGTTCCCACATCCCCCAACAAGAGTTCCTGTTTAGAGCAATAAGTTTATGGGCTTCAAATCCCAGCAGTGGATTAATAACACCAGGTAGAGTGATGTTTGTGCAGAGCCGCAGACTCTTAGGTGTTTACGTATTCATTTTTGGCAAAGTTCTGATAATTTGTTAGCTTCAGATATGAGCAGAAGGAAACCTTTTGTCAACTTACAACCAAATCCTTACTTGCACCTTGAAGCCCCAAAGTTAGTGTAGAGTCTTGAAGCGCCAGGCATAGACCACGATAATCCTGGACCTCTGCGTTCACATGCAATCAGTGTGTAGAATAAAGTGGTTGATTCCAGTTGCAACAGGCCAATAAAAACACATGCATCAAATATCATCTGCTGTTACAGCCTCTGTCAATATGTATGTGTAGACATAAGCTATAAAGTTGCATCAAGAAGTGTTGTACACCGCCTCGTTGTGGCTGGACTCCAGTGTCATGTTCCTGTCTTCAGGTTTCCTCTCGTAGCTGTGAGCAGCGGTGTCGGCCTTTTTGGTGACAGTATTTGCTCACAAGTCACGACTAGTACAGCTGCACTGAATTTGCTAGCATAGCAAAACTGGAGCCATCAGGATGAGTAGGAGCTTGTTTACATACTCGTTTGTTTAGCTGAAGCATTGATTGGGTCAAATCTGCATCTCTGTATTTCTCAGTCTGTGTGAGCTGGAGCTGAGATTCTGGCTTGAAGTCAGAAGCCATCAGTCGTCTCCTCGGCGCTCCCGACACGTTGTTTTAATCTGGTGTTCCTTTTGTGTGACATTCACATTTAGCTTGGAGCCAAATACCTTTTCCAGAAGTTAGAAATGGTATTAGCAGCCTTGTTCGGTGTTTTATCAGCCTTGTAGCTTTTTAAAATTCACATTAGGTTAGCACAGCTCGGCTGCTCCAGGCACTAATGTAATCACCTGTAATCACAAAACAAACAGCCTCAGCTGAAACAGAGAGTTGCTGACTTGGAGACAAGCCGGTAAGGTTAGTCTGATGGAAGTGTCCATCAGCAAGGAGTGTTGATGGTGGCAAGCTGCACAGACACACAAACATGTGCACACAGAACAGGGAATTTTGTCTACATTTACTTTCTGTTTAAATAAAGACTCCTGCAGCTGTTGTAAATGACATGCATCCAATGCACTCGTTAACTTTAGCCCAAACCAAGGTGACGAAAGAGCAGTCGGCTTAAAAGACCGTCTAGAGGAAGTGCGTTGTTTGGCCTGCTGTTTGCTCTGTTTTTACCTGTAAGTCCATGGACAGAAGCGCAGATGCGGACAGAAGCGCAGACATCTAGGACCACCCTTAGTTGTGGTATGTACGTGTGCTAATGTAGGGTGGCTGTAGCTCAGGTGGCAGAGCAGGTCAGCCACTAATCAGAAGGTCGCTGGTTCGATCCCAGGCTGCCTCCTGGCTGCATGCCAACTATCCCTGGGCAAGACACTAACCCCATGTTTGTCTGGTGGTCAGAGGGCCCGGTGGCGCCAGTGGCAGCCTCGCCTCTGTCAGTGCGCCCCAGGGTGGCTGTGGCTACAAAGTAGCTGCCATCACCAGTGTGTGAATGTGTGTGTGACTGGATGTAGTGTGAAGCGCTTTGGGGTCCTTAGGGACTAGAAAAAAGCGCTATACAAATGCAGGCCATTTACCATTTAATGAGCGCGTCCAGAGACAAATTTAGCCGGCGTGGACGTATCAGGAGGCAGGATGGAGATGACGACATGTTGGGCCACAGCTTTAACAGTGTTGTTGACGCCATCAGTAGAACGTGTCTGTTTGGCTGGGACTGTAAGTACATCTGTGTCTTTGACACACTCAGAGGCAGTTTTCACTCACAGATAGGAGTTTATGACTTTATAACTATAAACGGTATTACAGCAGCACTATTTTATCTCCTGTTCACACAGTTGCATACGTGTGGGATTAATCAGTCTGCAGGTGCATGCATGTAATGCACGGTTACAGTGGATTACCTGCTGGCACTCAGTTCAGAGCAGTATTATTCAGATGACCTTGAATTTCTTGGTCTCTCTGACATAAGATCTGCATGGCTGGATAAAAGCTGTTGTGGAATTCCTCCATAGATTTCAGCTCTGGCTTCTCTCCCATCTTGTTCATATAACCTTTGTTTGAAAACGCCAAATCTGATATATCTTTGCTACGGCGAGGGAATGACGAGTATTTCAAACAATGGCCGTGTATTTGTTACTTATTTCCTCCGAAGTTTCAGAGGCTTTCTTCCTGCCCCTGCAGTGTTTGGACACAGACCAGATGGAGCTTGTTGTTCCACCCAGCTGTAAATCTGGCCCCGGGCCGTGTTAGTTTTAGTCCTGTGAAGATGTGGGACCCGGGCCTGTGACGTTTGCAGAGCCGTGGGGTTCAGGGCCGTTACATGTGTGCGGTGTTTTCTGTCAGCTTGTTTGGGTGAAACGCCGAGCAGCAGAGGCCCATAAACTGAGCCGACATGATAGGATGTCTGCTAAAACAAACCTTCTGTGTTTCCAGCATGCTCCCACTGACTGCAGTTTTCCCAGCACCGCTGACATTCCAACACTGTGCAACTTGTGTTTTTTACTGAAGTTTTATCATCAAAGCGTGAGAAATGTAGTAGTAATGATAATAATACTAATCCAGGGTCAACCTCTGTTGACATGCTGGCTCCATGTAAACCTGTGGAGGGAAGCAGCTTCATGCAAAGTGCCAGACTCGTAGTGCGTCTACCAGACAGGCGCTGTACGAATAAAAACGCCTGCTGGTCATCCGTATGACTCAACGGGCTCATTGACTACAAACCCTGCTGCATGACTACATGGCTGGAGCTCTGTGAGTCTGGGTTATATTTTTCTGTATCAACAGTTGAGATGTTTGTGTGTGTTGGAGGACGAAGGTCAGGATAATGAACCAGACAGAAATGGGAGAAGCGAGTGGAAAAGAGAAAGATGGGACTGGTCGGCTCATTTAGTTACCAGCTGATCGGGTGTAATAACAATGAAACCATTTGGAGTTGTTTCTTCTCATTGTTTGTTTGTATGGTTCAAAAGCACAAATAGATTTCTTTCAAATCTTTTCTAACGTTCATAAACAGCAAATAACCTGATGCTGTGTCAGGAGCTGGTGCAGACGTGGTGTTTCACACACAGGACTGCAGCTGCAGCCAGACTAACTTCTTAACTCGATCATAGAAACATGTATAAAGTTGAGTGAAAGTGTATGAAACATCAAACTTGTACTACAGCTGTAGGCGAGGCCGCGTACAGAGTGGGTGTGATGTCACACCGCTTTTATAATGGCGACACTGGCCTGGTCTCAGACATCCAAGTTGTCAAACGCACCTCTGCCAGCTGATGTCCCACATGTGTTTGAATATTTGCACATTCCTGGTAAACTGGTGTTTCTGGTTTTTCTCTAAATGAAGAACCAGTATCGATCCTGCAGAGTAAACTGTTCTGCAGCACCCTGCTTGATACTGAGCTAAGGAGCATCAATGCAGGAACCATGCATGTCTTTAGGCTTGAAGACTGAAGTTTATTCAGATGAAGCCCTTTCATTAGCTTCCACATTACAGCACTCGTTAAATGGGGATTCTTTTGGGCTTCGTCCTGCTGTGGTGCAAGCACCTGTTTGCTGCACAAGTATCCGGGTCTGCTATTGATGAACTGATCAACATTTGTGATGCGTGCACCCTGCAGCTGTGAAGTACTCATTGGTTGGGAACAAACACACGGCATACAGACCTAAGTGCTGGTCAGCAGTGTGTGTGCATTGTGCTGAAATGTGTGGGTACTGCTGCAGGACAAGTCATCCTGGTAACAGTCTGATCAGAGATGGAAGGATCTAACCCAGCATGCTCATAGACCAGGGGTGGGAAACTCCAGGCCTTGAGGGCCGGTGTCCTGCAGGTTTAGATCTCACCCTGGGTCAACACACCTGAATCACATGATTAGTTCGTTACCAGGCCTCTGCAGAACTTCAAGACATGTCGAGGAGCTAATTTATCCATTTAAACCAGCTGTGTTGGTTCAAGGACACGTCTAAAACCTGCAGGACACCGGCCCTCGAGGCCTGGAGCTGGACACCCCTGTCTTAGACCCAGTGTTGGTAAGGTGCTGACCATGGTGTGCATGTGGCTCTGTGAATGAATCACCAATCCTGTCATGGACTCAAAACCAACTGAAAAATACTTACAGAAGATATTTGGAGACACGCATGATGTGAAATAAGACGCATCTCACATTATGCAACGTGGTTTGTCAGTAGTGTGGATGACCTGCTGTAGCTTATGTGCCTGCTTTGTCATTGACTGCATTTTTCCAGCACACCACTGCAGCTCAGGCTGTGCAGCAGAAGTGGAAACTGAGCTGCAGCACTTCATGGGAAGTTAGTTTGCTGATGATAGCTGGTTTCAGGTGGGTGAGGAATAGAGAAGTGAGGGTTTTACTTCAGGCGCTGTCTCAGTCAGAGGACATTCAGAGGAGGCTTTCTGAATGGTGACAGACCTCATTAAAGCACAAGAGTTGTTTTTTCCACTCTCTGGGATAAGTCTTGGATAGATGGAGCATGTAACATTGTAGCATGTTTCCACTCATGTTGCTACAATTAAAAGTTGATTGTTTTTACTGTACTTACACTCAACCACGGCGTGTCTGAACAAAACTGGGCGGTGTACAGTAAACTAACTTAAGACCACAGGTTCTTATTAAGCTGAGTCATCTTAAGTACGTAGGCTTACATGTACCTGTAGAGCGAAGAGCCTGTGTGTTCGTCTGGTGGGCGAGCTGCTGGGAATCCAAACGTGCACCAGTGTGAAGCAGAGCTCGTTTTAATGAAAGTTTCTAAGCGTCCAGCTCCAGGATGGAGTTTGTGATGGTTGGTGCAGCAGGACAGGAAAATCATTCATAAATTCATAGATGCCCACCCCTCTGTGAAAATGGCCCTTTGGTGTTTTCTGTTATGCTTATACTACATTATCTCCTGCTGATCAAACATGGGCAATTTAAGCTTTTAAAAAACAGACTTAAAAGTATACCACACACACTTAACATGCTAACATCACCTATGGACGGTGTTGTGTCAGACTACCTGCCCTCATTCTGATTTTGTAGATTCTGATATATTCCAATAAAGAAGGATAACTGGGTCTGTGTTGTTGCTCGTCTTCAAACACCAAAACGAACACAATCACACGTCACTCCTTGTGAAGAGCTTCAGAAGTCCAGACTGAACCTTAATGACTGGCCTGCACAAAGCAATTACTTGAATCCTATTGGAAAGTCTGTGAGGTGAACCGAAGACCAAGGTCCGTGCCAGCACAGCATCAAATCTGGAGGAGCTTTACACAAATTCACCATCACTACAGTTTAAAATAGAATAGCAACGATGTGGCCAGCTGATGTACTGAGCTGTAAACATGTTATTTGTCCTGCTGACGCTGACAGTCTGACTTAATTTTGGACCAAGTGGCTTTCAGAGTTTGCAGTTTTTACACTTCCATGTTGGTATTTTTCACTCAGCCTTGGTGTTTAGTTGGGCTCTGTTTGGGAGTCCCTAATGAACCGGCTCCCGTCAGCTAGTGTCTGATGCCTTCTATTTTAGCCTAATTCAGCAAATATGAAATATGGTTTGTAAGTTGGTAAGCAATTTTCTTATTCTACTTTTTTCATTAAAGACTTTTTTATAATGGATTTACCACAAATGAGGAGAACATACATGTTGCTACAGGGGTGGCTGTAGCTCAGGCGGTAGAGCAGGTCATCTACTGATTGGAAGGTTGGTGGTTTGAGTCTGCATGCCAAATATCCTTGGGCAAGATACTAACCCCAAATTGCTCTCTGATGCATCCATCGGAGTGTGAATGTTACTTAGAAAGCACTTAGATCAATGGGTGAATGCACAGGTTGTGTAAAGCGCTTTGAGTGCTCAGAAGAGTAGAAAAGCGCTGTATAAGAACCAGTCCATTTACCATTTGAAGCCTGAACCAAAGTTTGCTCTATCATCTACTGATCAGGAGGTTAGTGCTTCCATGCCTGCGCCCCCCCAGTGTGGGTGGAGGTTAGCTAGGAAGCACTAAAAGGTGCTTGTGTGAGTGAGTGTGGCATGTTGTATAAAGAGCTGTGAGCGCTCTGGGACAGTAGAATAGTGCTTTATGAGAACGAGTAGCTCAAAGTCATCTCTCCCAGCTCGTCATCAAACTAAACTCTGCTCAGAGCAGATCCAGGGTCAGGGGAACAGGTGACGGCTCCTAGACTTCATTGTTGTTGTTGTCGACCCTGCTCTGATGAATATTTGTGTTCTCTTCACTCAGCTGTACAGTCTCCTCTATCACTGAAAACTAACACAGCTGCTTCTCCTTTTCCTTTGGCTCATTTCTTCATTTTCTCATATTTGCTTGCATTTAAATCTGAACCCCTGTCTCTCTGTGTACTCGGCCTGTACCACTACACTCGCTGTCTTTGGATCATCTACCCCCATCTACCCACTTTTCACATAATGGTATGATCCCAATCTGTCTCTCCATGTGATTGGCCACATTGGATGCTGAGCAGCTGAATCTTCAGCTCTTCCTGACTGAGGTCGGCTCGTTCATGAACAGCTCATCACTATAATCAACGTGCACTGACTTGTAGTGACTTTCAAGAACATTTCAAGAACCCACAGAAGAACACTGGGAACACTGGGAACATGGCAATTGTGGAGATTAAAGGGAACAGAAATAAAGGCTTCAGTGTCATAACCCTCATGTCTGTAGTGAAAGATCTTTCTGCAGCCAGAGGCACACATGTAGAAACACCAGTGTTGGAAAGACTGAGTAAATATGTGGGTGTAAAATGATTTACTGCTGATAGTGCTGGGAGCACTGGGAGCACTGGCTGATGCCTTCAGATGAAACTTCCCCGCGTGCGTCCTGTCACATTCAACTTTGACGTCTGTGTAAAATTTCCCACCTGTCAGTGTGTCTCTGTGTCCCACAATGCTTTGCAGCCTCTGATAGAAGCCTGCCCTGACAGAGCCTGGTACGATCTGCTGGCCCCTGCTCCTGATGTCTGTACAGTAATGCATGTTGTTGTTTGTTATTTGTATGCTGAGTTAAATTAAAGCTGCAGACATCGGCCTGCTCTTTTCATATGAAGCATATGGATCTGTGGAAAAGTTCGACAGCATCTTCTATACAGGTAAAGTCAACGTGAAGCCGGTCAGACAAATGTGGCCATGTGCTGTTAAAGTTGTGTTTGTTTCATCGTTGTAAACGCACACAGAGGGCACAGGGTCAGACCCTCTGCTCTGTTTACCCACAAATGTTAGCTTCATTGAATCAACACAGCTTTTCCCTTTTTTAAAAACACAAACTGTTGACCAGCTAGTGTATGTTACTGACTAACCATCTCTGCACCTGCAGCAGTGCAAAGTCCAGATGTTTTGGTAGCCATCAACAGGCATCTGGAGTAATTCAGGCTGGATAGCTGGTCGCTGTTCTTGGCAGATGTGGCGTAGTTCGTTTAAATAGTTTGGTTTGCTGGTGTGGAGCTAACATTTAAGCGTAGTCCGAACATTTTCACTCGAGCTAAAGTCAGGCCTTTTGATAGGCTGTTTCAGATGCTAGCATGCTCTAACCATTCCAAACCCAGATGTGTGTTTGGGTTCATTCTTCTCTTTGTGTCCTGGTTGCAACTGTCTAGCTGTTGATTCTAGCTGAAGAATTGAAAGGTAGTCCTTCATTATTCTCTCCATTTTCTGGAAACAGCCCAGTTCTTACAGCAGTCTTAGGTTTGAACGCCTTCCAACCATGCTTCTAGTCATTGTGGCCACGTGGCTCAATCTGTGTCTCCTCTGACCATAAAAAGCCTCTGAGTCCACGGTGATGTCAAACTGGCTTCAGTAACTCTGATTACTGAACACTGGTGTTCCAGCAGTTTGTAGTTCATGGCAGGCTTCACCCTCAGGATGTTAGGAACAGGTCAGGAAGCAATGACTCGTCTCTTCTCCTCTCAGGGAGACAGTTTCCTGCAGACCTTAGTAAAGTGGTGACACCTGAGATTAACTTGTGTATAGATGATATCAGACTCTCGACCGATTTAAATACCCTCTGCCAGGAGAGTGGCCGATTCTCCAGACGCTTGTTGCTGGTCTGGTCGAGGTGCAACTTGTGAACATTAGTGATTGCGGATGTATTTGTGGCCCTATGTGGAATAAAGAAAAACCGATGCAATGAAAAAGGTGCACATTAGTTCATGGTGTGCAAAGAAATCAGTAAACTTGCTGTGACATCTGTGACAGCTCCTCTTTGTTTCCACGTTCATCAAATAGGATGATGTAATCAGATACGAAGGTTGTTTCGATGTATTTGCAATTAAGACAAACCATAAAAGAAATGAAATCATTATTGAAGGCTCTCTAATGAAGCTAATTACATTAGAGGTCACTGAGACATACCAACACATGGAGGCATTGTCTGCCATCACAGTCAGCAAAGCTGTTTTCTGACTACGGCTGAAAACACAAAGAACTGCTCAGTCAGACGTTAATGCTGCTTTAGCTTTTAGCTCGCATCACTCGTGCGTCACCGGTGATGTCACGGCCCTGCAACAACTCTCCCAAACGCCTCACCTGTCAGCAGCCCTGGGAGCTCTTTAAATTCTGCCACAGCACCTTTCAGGCTCACATCTAAAGAGCAGAGCTCCTTCATATCTCGTCTGCACTGTGGACACAAGCTGGGGGACAGAAAAATGAGGAACAACCGAGAGATCTGGGTTTTTACATGACACACATGTGAGCAATAATCCAGTTATGACTCATATAATCCTTCTGACAGTTTGGTGTCAACAAAGTGTTTGTGTGCTGGTGGGCAGGGTTGGAGAAAAGAGCGAGGGAAAGGAATGCATGAAGGAGATTAGGGAAAGATTTCCAACAGCCAGTGAGGAAAAGATGACAGCAGAGTGTAAATGCACAAAAAGGAGCACTGCAGAGAAACCTCACAGTTGGAGAGAGAGATTTGTGGTCAGCTGGTGTGGGTCAAAGGTACGCCTGTGGTGATCGCCACAAGCTGCGAGAGAGAGAGCGAGGCGGCGCTGAAGGAGAAAGAACAGAAGTAGGGTAATCTGCGGGGATAAGCACAGCCGCCCTTGTTCCTGTTGAGCTGTGTGTTGTGTTTTGGAAACTCGCTCCTGACCACATGCTGAGCCAGCCTCCTGTGACCACCAGCATCTTACTGTATGTCACACATGCTGTGGGCCTCAGGACCAGTGTGGGAAAGCGCTTTGGAGCTATGGCTCAGAGAGCGCTTTGTGCTGGTCGTAGGCGTTGTGTCAGGGTGATGTTCGATAACAGCAGCAGCCACTTTCATTAGTTACAGAGCAGCAAAACAGGCTAAAGGTCACCGAGGCAGGTAACTCCTGCAGATGACACATGAGACACTCTGTCAACCAGTAGGACCAGTATGTACTGCACTGGCCCTTCTTTCTGCAGTATTGATAGCGATAGCACGGCCATTCTTCACCACCACTCAGATGTTGGTATCAATTGTGTCTGTGAGGAAGACTAGGGGGCGTGAGCTATTTCAGCTCTTTATCGAACGTTTTCAACATTTAGCCTGGACACGGTTAAAGACGTCAGGGAGGTGTGAAGAGCTGAGCCCAACATCAGCCAGGCTGAACGTGGATCCTTTCTGCAAATGTGTCATGAAGATAAAGGAGGTGCCGGAGCCTGTGTTGGAGCGCTGATGGTTTTCCAGGATAGAGGAGTCTGAGCTGTTTTTGAGCTCCGCTTCTGTCAGGTTTGTATTGACCCAGTTCTTTCCCTGGTTATAGCTCACCTGTTCAGTAACAGTGGGATTGTTTCATACATCATGCAGTGTAGTGTGTGTCCTCTTCTGTCTGTCCTTCAAAACTACAAAAATGTGTTGTTGCAGAAACATCGGAGCACTGAGCCTGCAGGTTTTATTGGGCATTGAAGAGTTTCTGCCTTTTTATCGATTTCCTACTCTGTGATTAGTTGCATTGTTCCAGCACTGCAGCGAAGCTTAGGCCTGACTGCGTGGGCTGTCGTTCGCCCTGCTTCACTGCTGCTCGGCTGTCCAGCAGGCCGGGCCGGCACACAGTGAGCTCATTGTGAGCCGGTGTCCCTGCTGGCATTCTGACTAACTGACCACTCTACTATCTAACCCTGGAGCAAGCGCTGATGAAAGGGGGCGACTGTCCTGCTGTCCTACTGCAGCTCACTGAGACTGGGTGACTCCTCGTCCTCTCCACAGTGGGGACAAAGCACAGCGTACACTGCCCCACAGTATGAAGCAGGCTGCTTTATTAAAGGATGGGTGAAGAGCTAAATAACAGATCAATAAAAGAAATAACAGACTACGCTCTGTGACTGCAGGAGAATGTAATGAGAGTATTTCTGCAGGTTGTTTACAGCAGGTCTGAACACCTGATGAAGAAAACTCATCACAGATGGGTCACACAGCACTGTGATATGCTGCTGCTGTGGAAGCCGATCACTCTCATTGACCTGATGATAGGATATATATGTTTGTACAGGTGACTGATCTGGTGTTTTTACTGTGTCTGCAGGCTTTCAAAGAGATGCTGTATGCTGCTCAGGACCAGGCCCCGTCTATCGAAGGTATTACATGCATGCACACACAGTCATGCAACTTCCTGTTTCTTTCACCTTCTCCAGTCTTACTTATCAGAGCTGTTGCTGTCTTGCTTTGTACTGGAAACTGTTGTGTTATCATGTCGGTGTAAGACCACGCGTGTTACACGTTTATATTTGTGCCACAGCTGAACATGGTCCAAACCCAAACCCAACAATTCCTAAATACGGATGTTCAAAAAGTATTTAAAGATATGATCATGAAAACCTGGCCTACAGCTCAGTGTGTTAGGACAGCTGGGCACAGACTGGGGGCAGTGCTCACACAGAGTACAAGTGCTGCCCAGTTACAGCCTTACTTGCGTTCAGTTAGGCTGATTGATTGATTGATCCTGAAAATAACGATTAGTGAAGTCCAGTATTCTCTGTTCCAAACACAGAATATTCAGAAAATATATTTACTGCAGCTACTGATTATTTTAGTAATCTATCGATTATTCCATCGAGTAATCCGATAACTGATCCGATATACGGCATCGGTCCGCCGAGGGTTGGCCTGCATCGGCACCAGGATCTTGTCGCTGAAGAGACAGGACAGCAGGCTTACGCACCACAGCACCCCCAGCAGACCTGCAATCTGCACACACAATGACTCAGTCAGCATCCTCTCCCCGTGGAGGGGGCCACGGCCCACAGATCGTTAAATCATCTCTATGAGAACACGACTTCTTTCTTTGGTTCAATCTGACCTCTGACCTCAAACAGATGCTGATGGGACAGGTTGTTTCTGGGGTTCAGTTCAAATATGAGCACATGGTTGACGCCTGCTTGCCTCCAGCCGTAAGTGTTGATGCCTACAAGACAAAAGAGTTGTTTTTTTAACTTCCTGTCTCTGATATGAGTTGATGACTAACTCGACTCCAAACTTGGCACATAAGCTACAGTGTGAGAGTGTCTGTGTGTCCATACCTAACAGGAAGAGGAATTCTATTAACAGGAAGCCTCCTCTGTAGATTCGGACCATAGGCCAAACATCAGAACGATCTGTCCCCACAGCTACTAATGACAAAGACCAATCAGGAGACAGCACCATCAATACCGAGCAAAACTGCACAGAGCAAAAACAAAGTGCCTGATGTGAGCAGTCTGCAGCATGTCTGCAAACAGACTTTTGTTTATCTGCACAACAACAAATGGAAACCAACATTCATGATGGTTCTACTGGAGGATGGGACGGCACCTCAGTCATTTGTTTCCTGTGGATACTGTTACAATTCAACCTAAAAACCCCAAAACACAACTAAACAATCACAACAACACAAGTGAATACAAAGAAAGGCCAATCATCTCTCTGCTCGTCCTTCTTCTGCTCCCGTTGTTGTGCAGATTTAAGATGCTTATCAGAGGTGGAAGTGTGCTCCTCACTCATTAAAAGAATTCATATAATTACGACCTACATCGTTTTCCACTGCTCCTGCCTGTTCCTGTGGAAATCATGAAATCTTTGTTTCTGATGTCAGCAGGAAGGAGCCTGAGCCTGGTCCTACTGCAGGTTTCCTTCCACTGTCACTCGTGGGGTCACATGACTGTTGGGTTTTCTCTGCATGTGTCATTGTGGGGTCTACCTTACAATGTAAAGCACCCTGAGGCGCCTGTTAGGGTGCTGCATAAACAACACTGGTCTTTCCCTCCACAACTTTACACACTACTGTTCCTCACATTCCCAGAAATGTATTATTGGTGAGTTACTGTGGTGTATACTTTAGTCTCTCTCTTCATTCTCACCTGATGCCTTAATAATACGACTGTAGTAACACCTCTAACTTTACAGAGCGCTGTAGTGCTGTCACGCTTTGCTCCATCTTTCTCACCTCCCACCAGGATGCTGATATTCCAGAATCATTTATTTCTCCCTTCTCTCACAAAAGCCTCCTTTTTCCTGTGGCGTAATAAAGTATTATTATTATTATTATAGAAATAATAATAATAATAATAATGGACTCTGGACTTTCTACTATAGGAGACAAAAACTGGACGGTTATGTCAGTTAAATCCAAAGAGTCGTGCTGACAGGTTTCTTTCTTTATCATGTAGAAAAACAGTTCAATATGTGACGTCTTCACACTGACAGTAGGGGGCGCGTCACTGGTCCGTGGGCTGTTTGTGGCCCACAGTGTGACAGCCCTGATCCAAACCATTAAAGCCATCTGAAACTTGCCCAGTGTCTGGGTTAAAACAGCACCTGTGGCACACGCGTCCCATGACGACCAGAATAACACTTACATATTTCTGGCCTGTCCACAAACACAGTCAGATTCCAGGAAGTATAAACGAGACACTTCAGTGTTACAAAGGTCACTGTGTTTTACCTGTAATGACCACAACGACCAATAAGACGAGGAAGACTCCGCAGTAAAGGCCGACTCTGAAGGTGGTCCAGGCAGGAGCAGGCTGTGGACACACGGACACAGTTACAGCACCTGCACAGCTGTGCAGCACGACCAGCTCTGCTGCTTCTTTTATTTTCAGTCACAGCAGCTAACAGCAACACTTCGAACATGCAGTACTTTGCTGTTCAGTATTTACAACACCCCCAAAAGACAACAGAAAGAAAGAAGGAAAACAAACAAACAACAAACACAAATATTTAAATGCATAAGGGACATTCAGTGTACAGTTAACTATGATGGTGATATAGAGATATTATCCGGTCCTGAGAAGGAACCTGCCAGTGTACATCTCATCTTTGCCAAATGCAAAAACCTGACGAGCTCTGCACGCCACTGTTCACGTGTGGGAGGAGCTTCCTGCTTCATCTTCAAAGCATAGGGCGCCTTGCAATGAGTGAAGCAAAGGCAACAGAACTGAAGAGTATTTTGGCAGAGTGATGTTTTCAGGCATCATCCCAACGACAGCCGTTAGAGCACGAGGATCAGATTTAACGTTTATATCTCTGAAAGGGTGCTAAACACAAACAGCCAATAGTCATGAGGATTGGGGCACGTCCACAAAGTATGAAGGCGTGAACCTGGTGCTGCTTTACATCTGTCACACAGGGCTCGGCTCCTGCAGAGAACTAACTTTTCCTTGGAGATATGTAATCAGTGTAGGACCTTGAACTGCAGCTCATGCCTGGCACACAGAAGAAGAGTGAAGCCTCTGGAGAAAAGATCGCCAGAGTCATCCCAGGGTCTCTGCCCCTGTGCTTTAAGGATGGAGAGAGGAGATCTAATAATATCGCGCAGATTTCTTTGATCTCTTATGAATGTTTATATTAATCATTTTATCCAAAGACGTTTCCTCTGGTAGTTCCTGAAATGAAGGAAATCGGCTCTTTACAAAGTGGAGAATTTGTAAATAGTGGAAAAGATGTTGCTGAGGATCATTAAACAGCTTCAGGAGCTGCGTGAACGAGGCAACAACCCCAGCTACAAAAAGGTCTTTGACATTTCTAAGGCCTTTACTTTCCCGTATTTTAAAGTCCATCATGGAGAGTGGGAACATGTGATTTGAGCTGATAGGTGCTTTAATTGGCATTAAGTGTAACCCCAACCTTTTCCTACATTGCAGCCAGATTCTGAGCGTCATACAGGGTTACATAGGTGCACAGATCTAATGGGAGAGGACTCAACAAAGCTCAGACTCACTTTGGAGCCAAGCTGGAGTCTCTGCAGTAGAACCACTCATCCAGTACAGCATATTTCAAATATTTGCTGCCCAATAACAAGACTGAAAGTTTGGCCTAGTTCTCTGCATGAAATCTTTCGTGGACTTTTGCCAGTCCAAACAAATGCAGAGATATGCTTAGTCAGTGTTATAAAATACTTATTGGGTAAGTAGCATGGGACACACTGCAAATAAAGGAACTTGGGCCGTATGTTCATTTTGATAGGACTGATGCAGCCAGTTAATGACAGCGGTAAACTGGTCCATCTCTGAAGATCTCAGTACTCTCAAGCTGCGCGACAAAGTGTCTTTCATAAAGAGCTTTCATCAATCTTCCTGGCTACAGAGTGGACACAGAGAAGGTCACTTTTATGCAGGTTCAACTTGTAGCCTGAAATATGGCCAAAACATTCAAACCGGCGAGAGCCCGAGGAAGAGAGCATGAAGGCTCTGACATCAGGAGGTCGTCAGCATTGAAGGATATTTTGTGCTCCCGGTCAGCTCTGAAGATGCCCTTAATGCAACTGTCAGCTCGCAG